>NW_028317651.1:4809586-4962018 GCF_055824585.1 Amblyomma mixtum | reverse complement strand
ACTCCAAAACTCCGAAACTCCAAAACTCCAAAACTCCGAAACTCCTAAACTCCGAAACTCCAAAACTCCGAAACTCCGAAACTCCAAAACTCCGAAACTCCAAAACTCCGAAACTCCGAAACTCCGAAACTCCGAAACTCCGAAACTCAAAAACTCCAAAACTCCAAAACTCCGAAACTCCAAAACTCCGAAACTCCAAAACTCCAAAACTCCAAAACTCCAAAACTCCGAAACTCCAAAACTCCGAAACTCCAAAACTCCAAAACTCCGAAACTCCAAAACTCCAAAACTCCGAAACTCCGAAACTCCAAAACTCCGAAACTCCAAAACTCCAAAACTCCAAAACTCCAAAACTCCAAAACTCCAAAACTCCAAAACTCCGAAACTCCAAAATTCCAAAACTCCAAAACTCCAAAACTCCAAAACTCCAAAACTCCGAAACTCCAAAACTCCGAAACTCCAAAACTCCAAAACTCCAAAACTCCAAAACTCCAAAACTCCGAAACTCCGAAACTCCAAAACTCCAAAACTCCGAAACTCCAAAACTCCAAAACTCCGAAACTCCGAAACTCCAAAACTCCAAAACTCCGAAACTCCAAAACTCCAAAACTCCAAAACTGCAAAACTCCAAAACTGCAAAACTCCGAAACTCCAAAACTCCAAAACTCCAAAACTCCAAAACTCCGAAACTCCGAAACTCCAAAACTCCAAAACTCCGAAACTCCAAAACTCCAAAACTCCAAAACTGCAAAACTCCAAAACTCCAAAACTCCGAAACTCCAAAACTCCAAAACTCCGAAACTCCGAAACTCCAAAACTCCAAAACTCCGAAACTCCAAAACTCCAAAACTGCAAAACTCCGAAACTCCAAAACTCCAAAACTCCAAAACTCCGAAACTCCGAAACTCCAAAACTCCAAAACTCCAAAACTCCGAAACTCCAAAACTCCGAAACTCCGAAACTCCAAAACTCCAAAACTCCAAAACTCCGAAACTCCAAAACTCCAAAAACTCCAAAACTCCGAAACTCCGAAACTCCGAAACTCCGCAACTCCGAAACTCCGAAACTCCGAAACTCCAAAACTCCGAAACTCCGAAACTCCAAAACTCCAAAACTCCGAAACTCCAAAACTCCGAAACTCCAAAACTCCAAAACTCCAAAACTCCGAAACTCCAAAACTCCGAAACTCCAAAACTCCAAAACTCCAAAACTCCGAAACTCCAAAACTCCGAAACTCCAAAACTCCAAAACTCCAAAACTCGAAAACTCCGAAACTCCGAAACTCCAAAACTCCAAAACTCCAAAACTCCAAAACTCCGAAACTCCAAAACTCCAAAACTCCAAAACTCCAAAACTCCAAAACTGCAAAACTCCAAAACTCCAAAACTCCGAAACTCCAAAACTCCAAAACTCCAAAACTCCAAAACTCCGAAACTCCGAAACTCCGAAACTCCAAAACTCCGAAACTCCGAAACTCCAAAACTCCGAAACTCCCAAACTCCAAAACTCCAAAACTCCAAAACTCCGAAACTCCGAAACTCCGAAACTCCAAAACTCCAAAACTCCAAAACTCCAAAACTTCAAAACTCCGAAACTCCAAAACTCCGAAACTCCAAAACTCCAAAACTCCAAAACTCCAAAACTCCAAAACTCCGAAACTCCAAAACTCCAAAACTCCAAAACTCCAAAACTCCAAAACTCCAAAACTGCAAAACTCCAAAACTCCAAAACTCCGAAACTCCAAAACTCCAAAACTCCGAAACTCCGAAACTCCGAAACTCCAAAACTCCGAAACTCCGAAACTCCAAAACTCCGAAACTCCAAAACTCCGAAACTCCGAAACTCCGAAACTCCGAAACTCCAAAACTCCAAAACTACAAAACTCCAAAACTCCAAAACTCCGAAACTCCGAAACTCCAAAACTCCAAAACTCCAAAACTCCAAAACTTCAAAACTCCGAAACTCCAAAACTCCGAAACTCCAAAACTCCAAAACTCCAAAACTCCAAAACTCCGAAACTCCAAAACTCCAAAACTCCAAAACTCCAAAACTCCAAAACTGCAAAACTCCAAAACTCCAAAACTCCGAAACTCCAAAACTCCAAAACTCCGAAACTCCGAAACTCCGAAACTCCAAAACTCCGAAACTCCGAAACTCCAAAACTCCGAAACTCCAAAACTCCGAAACTCCGAAACTCCGAAACTCCGAAACTCCAAAACTCCAAAACTCCAAAACTCCGAAACTCCAAAACTCCGAAACTCCAAAACTCCAAAACTCCAAAACTCCAAAACTCCAAAACTCCACAACTCCAAAACTCCAAAACTCCGAAACTCCAAAACTCCAAAACTCCAAAACTCCAAAACTCCAAAACTCCGAAACTCCGAAACTCCGAAACTCCAAAACTACAAAACTCCGGAACTCCGAAACTCCAAAACTCCAAAACTCCGAAACTCCGAAACTCCGAAACTCCAAAACTCCGAAACTCCGAAACTCCGAAACTCCAAAACTCCGAAACTCCGAAACTCCAAAACTCCGAAACTCCGAAACTCCGAAACTCCGAAACTCAAAAACTCCAAAACTCCAAAACTCCGAAACTCCAAAACTCCGAAACTCCAAAACTCCAAAACTCCAAAACTCCAAAACTCCGAAACTCCAAAACTCCGAAACTCCAAAACTCCGAAACTCCAAAACTCCAAAACTCCGAAACTCCGAAACTCCAAAACTCCGAAACTCCGAAACTCCAAAACTCCAAAACTCCAAAACTCCAAAACTCCGAAACTCCAAAATTCCAAAACTCCAAAACTCCAAAACTCCAAAACTCCAAAACTCCGAAACTCCAAAACTCCGAAACTCCAAAACTCCAAAACTCCAAAACTCCGAAACTCCGAAACTCCAAAACTCCAAAACTCCGAAACTCCAAAACTCCAAAACTCCGAAACTCCGAAACTCCAAAACTCCAAAACTCCGAAACTCCAAAACTCCAAAACTCCAAAACTGCAAAACTCCAAAACTGCAAAACTCCGAAACTCCAAAACTCCAAAACTCCAAAACTCCGAAACTCCGAAACTCCAAAACTCCAAAACTCCGAAACTCCAAAACTCCAAAACTCCAAAACTGCAAAACTCCAAAACTCCAAAACTCCGAAACTCCAAAACTCCGAAACTCCGAAACTCCAAAACTCCAAAACTCCGAAACTCCAAAACTCCAAAACTGCAAAACTCCGAAACTCCAAAACTCCAAAACTCCAAAACTCCGAAACTCCGAAACTCCAAAACTCCAAAACTCCGAAACTCCAAAACTCCGAAACTCCGAAACTCCAAAACTCCAAAACTCCAAAACTCCGAAACTCCAAAACTCCAAAAACTCCAAAACTCCGAAACTCCGAAACTCCGAAACTCCGAAACTCCGAAACTCCGAAACTCCGAAACTCCAAAACTCCGAAACTCCGAAACTCCGAAACTCCAAAACTCCAAAACTCCGAAACTCCAAAACTCCGAAACTCCAAAACTCCAAAACTCCAAAACTCCGAAACTCCAAAACTCCGAAACTCCAAAACTCCAAAACTCCAAAACTCCGAAACTCCAAAACTCCGAAACTCCGAAACTCCGAAACTCCAAAACTCCGAAACTCCAAAACTCCAAAACTCCAAAACTCCGAAACTCCAAAACTCCGAAACTCCAAAACTCCAAAGCTCCAAAACTCCAAAACTCCGAAACTCCAAAACTCCAAAACTCCAAAACTCCAAAACTCCAAAACTGCAAAACTCCAAAACTCCAAAACTCCGAAACTCCAAAACTCCAAAACTCCAAAACTCCAAAACTCCGAAACTCCGAAACTCCGAAACTCCAAAACTCCGAAACTCCGAAACTCCAAAACTCCGAAACTCCAAAACTCCAAAACTCCAAAACTCCAAAACTCCGAAACTCCGAAACTCCGAAACTCCAAAACTCCAAAACTCCAAAACTCCAAAACTTCAAAACTCCGAAACTCCAAAACTCCGAAACTCCAAAACTCCAAAACTCCAAAACTCCAAAACTCCAAAACTCCGAAACTCCAAAACTCCAAAACTCCAAAACTCCAAAACTCCAAAACTGCAAAACTCCAAAACTCCAAAACTCCGAAACTCCAAAACTCCAAAACTCCGAAACTCCGAAACTCCGAAACTCCAAAACTCCGAAACTCCGAAACTCCAAAACTCCGAAACTCCAAAACTCCGAAACTCCGAAACTCCGAAACTCCGAAACTCCAAAACTCCAAAACTCCAAAACTCCAAAACTCCAAAACTCCGAAACTCCGAAACTCCAAAACTCCAAAACTCCAAAACTCCAAAACTTCAAAACTCCGAAACTCCAAAACTCCGAAACTCCAAAACTCCGAAACTCCAAAACTCCGAAACTCCAAAACTCCAAAACTCCAAAACTCCAAAACTCCAAAACTCCGAAACTCCGAAACTCCAAAACTCCAAAACTCCGAAACTCCAAAACTCCAAAACTCCGAAACTCCAAAACTCCAAAACTCCGAAACTCCAAAACTCCAAAACTCCAAAACTGCAAAACTCCGAAACTCCAAAACTCCAAAACTCCAAAACTCCAAAACTCCGAAACTCCGAAACTCCAAAACTCCAAAACTCCGAAACTCCAAAACTCCAAAACTCCAAAACTGCAAAACTCCAAAACTCCAAAACTCCGAAACTCCAAAACTCCGAAACTCCGAAACTCCAAAACTCCAAAACTCCGAAACTCCAAAACTCCAAAACTGCAAAACTCCGAAACTCCAAAACTCCAAAACTCCAAAACTCCGAAACTCCGAAACTCCAAAACTCCAAAACTCCAAAACTCCGAAACTCCAAAACTCCGAAACTCCGAAACTCCAAAACTCCAAAACTCCAAAACTCCGAAACTCCAAAACTCCAAAAACTCCAAAACTCCGAAACTCCGAAACTCCGAAACTCCGAAACTCCGAAACTCCAAAACTCCGAAACTCCGAAACTCCGAAACTCCAAAACTCCAAAACTCCGAAACTCCAAAACTCCGAAACTCCAAAACTCCAAAACTCCAAAACTCCAAAACTCCGAAACTCCAAAACTCCGAAACTCCAAAACTCCAAAACTCCAAAACTCCGAAACTCCAAAACTCCGAAACTCCAAAACTCCGAAACTCCAAAACTCCGAAACTCCAAAACTCCAAAACTCCAAAACTCCAAAACTCCGAAACTCCAAAACTCCGAAACTCCAAAACTCCAAAACTCCAAAACTCCAAAACTCCGAAACTCCAAAACTCCAAAACTCCAAAACTCCAAAACTCCAAAACTGCAAAACTCCAAAACTCCAAAACTCCGAAACTCCAAAACTCCAAAACTCCAAAACTCCAAAACTCCGAAACTCCGAAACTCCGAAACTCCAAAACTCCGAAACTCCGAAACTCCAAAACTCCGAAACTCCAAAACTCCAAAACTCCCAAACTCCAAAACTCCGAAACTCCGAAACTCCGAAACTCCAAAACTCCAAAACTCCAAAACTCCAAAACTTCAAAACTCCGAAACTCCAAAACTCCGAAACTCCAAAACTCCAAAACTCCAAAACTCCAAAACTCCAAAACTCCGAAACTCCAAAACTCCAAAACTCCAAAACTCCAAAACTCCAAAACTGCAAAACTCCAAAACTCCAAAACTCCGAAACTCCAAAACTCCAAAACTCCGAAACTCCGAAACTCCGAAACTCCAAAACTCCGAAACTCCGAAACTCCAAAACTCCGAAACTCCAAAACTCCCAAACTCCGAAACTCCGAAACTCCAAAACTCCAAAACTCCAAAACTCCAAAACTCCAAAACTCCGAAACTCCGAAACTCCAAAACTCCAAAACTCCAAAACTCCAAAACTTCAAAACTCCGAAACTCCAAAACTCCGAAACTCCAAAACTCCAAAACTCCAAAACTCCAAAACTCCGAAACTCCAAAACTCCAAAACTCCAAAACTCCAAAACTCCAAAACTGCAAAACTCCAAAACTCCAAAACTCCGAAACTCCAAAACTCCAAAACTCCGAAACTCCGAAACTCCGAAACTCCAAAACTCCGAAACTCCGAAACTCCAAAACTCCGAAACTCCAAAACTCCGAAACTCCGAAACTCCGAAACTCCGAAACTCCAAAACTCCAAAACTCCAAAACTCCGAAACTCCAAAACTCCGAAACTCCAAAACTCCAAAACTCCAAAACTCCAAAACTCCGAAACTCCAAAACTCCGAAACTCCAAAACTCCAAAACTCCAAAACTCCGAAACTCCAAAACTCCAAAACTCCGAAACTCCGAAACTCCAAAACTCCAAAACTCCAAAACTCCAAAACTCCAAAACTCCAAAACTGCAAAACTCCAAAACTCCAAAACTCCGAAACTCCAAAACTCCAAAACTCCAAAACACCGAAACTCCGAAACTCCGAAACTCCGAAACTCCGAAACTCCGAAACTCCGAAACTCCAAAACTCCAAAACTCCAAAACTCCGAAACTCCAAAACTCTAGAACTCCGAAACTCCAAAACTCCAAAACTCCAAAACTCCAAAACTCCGAAACTCCAAAACTCCGAAACTCCAAAACTCCAAAACTCCGAAACTCCAAAACTCCGAAACTCCAAAACTCCAAAACTCCAAAACTCCAAAACTCCAAAACTCCAAAACTCCAAAACTCCGAAACTCCGAAACTCCGAAACTCCGAAACTCCGAAACTCCGAAACTCCAAAACTCCAAAACTCCAAAACTCCAAAACTCCAAAACTCCGAAACTCCAAAACTCCGAAACTCCAAAACTCCGAAACTCCGAAACTCCGAAACTCCGAAACTCCGAAACTCCGAAACTCCAAAACTCCAAAACTCCAAAACTCCAAAACTCCAAAACTCCGAATCTCCAAAACTCCAAAACTCCAAAACTCCAAAACTCCGAAACTCCAAAACTCCAAAACTCCAAAACTCCAAAACTCCAAAACTGCAAAACTCCAAAACTCCAAAACTCCGAAACTCCAAAACTCCAAAACTCCAAAACTCCAAAACTCCGAAGCTCCGAAACTCCGAAACTCCAAAACTCCGAAACTCCGAAACTCCAAAACTCCGAAACTCCAAAACTCCAAAACTCCAAAACTCCAAAACTCCGAAACTCCGAAACTCCGAAACTCCAAAACTCCAAAACTCCAAAACTTCAAAACTCCGAAACTCCAAAACTCCGAAACTCCAAAACTCCAAAACTCCAAAACTCCAAAACTCCAAAACTCCGAAACTCCAAAACTCCAAAACTCCAAAACTCCAAAACTCCAAAACTGCAAAACTCCAAAACTCCAAAACTCCGAAACTCCAAAACTCCAAAACTCCGAAACTCCGAAACTCCGAAACTCCAAAACTCCGAAACTCCGAAACTCCAAAACTCCGAAACTCCAAAACTCCGAAACTCCGAAACTCCGAAACTCCGAAACTCCAAAACTCCAAAACTCCAAAACTCCAAAACTCCAAAACTCCGAAACTCCGAAACTCCAAAACTCCAAAACTCCAAAACTCCAAAACTTCAAAACTCCGAAACTCCAAAACTCCGAAACTCCAAAACTCCGAAACTCCAAAACTCCGAAACTCCAAAACTCCAAAACTCCAAAACTCCAAAACTCCAAAACTCCAAAACTCCGAAACTCCGAAACTCCAAAACTCCAAAACTCCGAAACTCCAAAACTCCAAAACTCCGAAACTCCGAAACTCCAAAACTCCAAAACTCCGAAACTCCAAAACTCCAAAACTCCAAAACTGCAAAACTCCGAAACTCCAAAACTCCAAAACTCCAAAACTCCAAAACTCCGAAACTCCGAAACTCCAAAACTCCAAAACTCCGAAACTCCAAAACTCCAAAACTCCAAAACTGCAAAACTCCAAAACTCCAAAACTCCGAAACTCCAAAACTCCGAAACTCCGAAACTCCAAAACTCCAAAACTCCGAAACTCCAAAACTCCAAAACTGCAAAACTCCGAAACTCCAAAACTCCAAAACTCCGAAACTCCGAAACTCCAAAACTCCAAAACTCCAAAACTCCGAAACTCCAAAACTCCGAAACTCCGAAACTCCAAAACTCCAAAACTCCAAAACTCCGAAACTCCAAAACTCCAAAAACTCCAAAACTCCGAAACTCCGAAACTCCGAAACTCCGAAACTCCGAAACTCCGAAACTCCGAAACTCCAAAACTCCGAAACTCCGAAACTCCGAAACTCCAAAACTCCAAAACTCCGAAACTCCAAAACTCCGAAACTCCAAAACTCCAAAACTCCAAAACTCCAAAACTCCGAAACTCCAAAACTCCGAAACTCCAAAACTCCAAAACTCCAAAACTCCGAAACTCCAAAACTCCGAAACTCCAAAACTCCGAAACTCCAAAACTCCGAAACTCCAAAACTCCAAAACTCCAAAACTCCAAAACTCCGAAACTCCAAAACTCCGAAACTCCAAAACTCCAAAACTCCAAAACTCCAAAACTCCGAAACTCCAAAACTCCAAAACTCCAAAACTCCAAAACTCCAAAACTGCAAAACTCCAAAACTCCAAAACTCCGAAACTCCAAAACTCCAAAACTCCAAAACTCCAAAACTCCGAAACTCCGAAACTCCGAAACTCCAAAACTCCGAAACTCCGAAACTCCAAAACTCCGAAACTCCAAAACTCCAAAACTCCAAAACTCCAAAACTCCGAAACTCCGAAACTCCGAAACTCCAAAACTCCAAAACTCCAAAACTCCAAAACTTCAAAACTCCGAAACTCCAAAACTCCGAAACTCCAAAACTCCAAAACTCCAAAACTCCAAAACTCCAAAACTCCGAAACTCCAAAACTCCAAAACTCCAAAACTCCAAAACTCCAAAACTGCAAAACTCCAAAACTCCAAAACTCCGAAACTCCAAAACTCCAAAACTCCGAAACTCCGAAACTCCGAAACTCCAAAACTCCAAAACTCCAAAACTCCGAAACTCCAAAACTCCGAAACTCCAAAACTCCGAAACTCCAAAACTCCAAAACTCCAAAACTCCAAAACTCCGAAACTCCAAAACTCCGAAACTCCAAAACTCCAAAACTCCAAAACTCCAAAACTCCGAAACTCCAAAACTCCAAAACTCCAAAACTCCAAAACTCCAAAACTGCAAAACTCCAAAACTCCAAAACTCCGAAACTCCAAAACTCCAAAACTCCAAAACTCCAAAACTCCGAAACTCCGAAACTCCGAAACTCCAAAACTCCGAAACTCCGAAACTCCAAAACTCCGAAACTCCAAAACTCCAAAACTCCAAAACTCCAAAACTCCGAAACTCCGAAACTCCGAAACTCCAAAACTCCAAAACTCCAAAACTCCAAAACTTCAAAACTCCGAAACTCCAAAACTCCGAAACTCCAAAACTCCAAAACTCCAAAACTCCAAAACTCCAAAACTCCGAAACTCCAAAACTCCAAAACTCCAAAACTCCAAAACTCCAAAACTGCAAAACTCCAAAACTCCAAAACTCCGAAACTCCAAAACTCCAAAACTCCGAAACTCCGAAACTCCGAAACTCCAAAACTCCGAAACTCCGAAACTCCAAAACTCCGAAACTCCAAAACTCCGAAACTCCGAAACTCCGAAACTCCAAAACTCCAAAACTCCAAAACTCCAAAACTCCAAAACTCCGAAACTCCGAAACTCCAAAACTCCAAAACTCCAAAACTCCAAAACTTCAAAACTCCGAAACTCCAAAACTCCGAAACTCCAAAACTCCAAAACTCCAAAACTCCAAAACTCCAAAACTCCGAAACTCCAAAACTCCAAAACTCCAAAACTCCAAAACTCCAAAACTGCAAAACTCCAAAACTCCAAAACTCCGAAACTCCAAAACTCCAAAACTCCGAAACTCCGAAACTCCGAAACTCCAAAACTCCGAAACTCCGAAACTCCAAAACTCCGAAACTCCAAAACTCCGAAACTCCGAAACTCCGAAACTCCGAAACTCCAAAACTCCAAAACTCCAAAACTCCGAAACTCCAAAACTCCGAAACTCCAAAACTCCAAAACTCCAAAACTCCAAAACTCCGAAACTCCAAAACTCCGAAACTCCAAAACTCCAAAACTCCAAAACTCCGAAACTCCAAAACTCCAAAACTCCGAAACTCCGAAACTCCAAAACTCCAAAACTCCAAAACTCCAAAACTCCAAAACTCCAAAACTGCAAAACTCCAAAACTCCAAAACTCCGAAACTCCAAAACTCCAAAACTCCAAAACACCGAAACTCCGAAACTCCGAAACTCCGAAACTCCGAAACTCCGAAACTCCGAAACTCCAAAACTCCAAAACTCCAAAACTCCGAAACTCCAAAACTCTAGAACTCCGAAACTCCAAAACTCCAAAACTCCAAAACTCCAAAACTCCGAAACTCCAAAACTCCGAAACTCCAAAACTCCAAAACTCCGAAACTCCAAAACTCCGAAACTCCAAAACTCCAAAACTCCAAAACTCCAAAACTCCAAAACTCCAAAACTCCAAAACTCCGAAACTCCGAAACTCCGAAACTCCGAAACTCCGAAACTCCGAAACTCCAAAACTCCAAAACTCCAAAACTCCAAAACTCCAAAACTCCGAAACTCCAAAACTCCGAAACTCCAAAACTCCAAAACTCCGAAACTCCAAAACTCCGAATCTCCAAAACTCCAAAACTCCAAAACTCCAAAACTCCGAAACTCCAAAACTCCAAAACTCCAAAACTCCAAAACTCCAAAACTCCGAAACTCCGAAACTCCGAAACTCCAAAACTCCAAAACTCCGGAACTCCGAAACTCCAAAACTCCAAAACTCCGAAACTCCGAAACTCCGAAACTCCGAAACTCCAAAACTCCGAAACTCCGAAACTCCGAAACTCCAAAACTCCGAAACTCCGAAACTCCAAAACTCCGAAACTCCGAAACTCCGAAACTCCAAAACTCCAAAACTCCAAAACTCCGAAACTCCAAAACTCCGAAACTCCAAAACTCCAAAACTCCAAAACTCCAAAACTCCGAAACTCCAAAACTCCGAAACTCCAAAACTCCAAAACTCCAAAACTCCGAAACTCCGAAACTCCAAAACTCCGAAACTCCAAAACTCCGAAACTCCAAAACTCCAAAACTCCGAAACTCCAAAACTCCGAAACTCCGAAACTCCAAAACTCCGAAACTCCAAAACTCCGAAACTCCGAAACTCCGAAACTCCGAAACTCCAAAACTCCAAAACTCCAAAACTCCGAAACTCCAAAACTCCGAAACTCCAAAACTCCAAAACTCCAAAACTCCAAAACTCCGAAACTCCAAAACTCCGAAACTCCAAAACTCCAAAACTCCAAAACTCCGAAACTCCAAAACTCCAAAACTCCGAAACTCCGAAACTCCAAAACTCCAAAACTCCAAAACTCCAAAACTCCAAAACTCCAAAACTGCAAAACTCCGAAACTCCGAAACTCCGAAACTCCGAAACTCCAAAACTCCAAAACTCCAAAACTCCAAAACTCCGAAACTCCAAAACTCTAGAACTCCGAAACTCCAAAACTCCAAAACTCCAAAACTCCAAAACTCCAAAACTCCGAAACTCCAAAACTCCGAAACTCCAAAACTCCAAAACTCCGAAACTCCAAAACTCCGAAACTCCAAAACTCCAAAACTCCAAAACTCCGAAACTCCAAAACTCCAAAACTCCAAAACACCGAAACTCCGAAACTCCGAAACTCCGAAACTCCGAAACTCCGAAACTCCGAAACTCCAAAACTCCAAAACTCCAAAACTCCAAAACTCCGAAACTCCAAAACTCTAGAACTCCGAAACTCCAAAACTCCAAAACTCCAAAACTCCAAAACTCCAAAACTCCGAAACTCCAAAACTCCGAAACTCCAAAACTCCAAAACTCCGAAACTCCAAAACTCCGAAACTCCAAAACTCCAAAACTCCAAAACTCCAAAACTCCAAAACTCCAAAACTCCGAAACTCCGAAACTCCGAAACTCCGAAACTCCGAAACTCCGAAACTCCAAAACTCCAAAACTCCAAAACTCCAAAACTCCAAAACTCCGAAACTCCAAAACTCCGAAACTCCAAAACTCCAAAACTCCGAAACTCCAAAACTCCGAATCTCCAAAACTCCAAAACTCCAAAACTCCAAAACTCCGAAACTCCAAAACTCCAAAACTCCAAAACTCCAAAACTCCAAAACTCCGAAACTCCGAAACTCCGAAACTCCAAAACTACAAAACTCCGGAACTCCGAAACTCCAAAACTCCAAAACTCCGAAACTCCGAAACTCCGAAACTCCAAAACTCCGAAACTCCGAAACTCCGAAACTCCAAAACTCCGAAACTCCGAAACTCCAAAACTCCGAAACTCCGAAACTCCAAAACTCCGAAACTCAGAAACTCCAAAACTCCAAAACTCCGAAACTCCAAAACTCCGAAACTCCAAAACTCCAAAACTCCAAAACTCCGAAACTCCAAAACTCCGAAACTCCAAAACTCCAAAACTCCGAAACTCCAAAACTCCAAAACTCCGAAACTCCAAAACTCCGAAACTCCAAAACTCCAAAACTCCAAAACTCCAAAACTCCAAAACTCCGAAACTCCAAAACTCCAAAACTCCAAAACTCCAAAACTCCAAAACTCCGAAACTCCAAAACTCCGAAACTCCAAAACTCCAAAACTCCAAAACTCCAAAACTCCAAAACTCCAAAACTCCGAAACTCCGAAACTCCAAAACTCCAAAACTCCGAAACTCCAAAACTCCAAAACTCCGAAACTCCGAAACTCCAAAACTCCAAAACTCCGAAACTCCAAAACTCCAAAACTCCAAAACTGCAAAACTCCAAAACTGCAAAACTCCGAAACTACAAAACTCCAAAACTCCAAAACTCCAAAACTCCGAAACTCCGAAACTCCAAAACTCCAAAACTCCGAAACTCCAAAACTCCAAAACTCCAAAACTGCAAAACTCCAAAACTCCAAAACTCCGAAACTCCAAAACTCCGAAACTCCGAAACTCCAAAACTCCAAAACTCCGAAACTCCAAAACTCCAAAACTGCAAAACTCCGAAACTCCAAAACTCCAAAACTCCAAAACTCCGAAACTCCGAAACTCCAAAACTCCAAAACTCCAAAACTCCGAAACTCCAAAACTCCGAAACTCCGAAACTCCAAAACTCCAAAACTCCAAAACTCCGAAACTCCAAAACTCCAAAAACTCCAAAACTCCGAAACTCCGAAACTCCGAAACTCCGAAACTCCGAAACTCCGAAACTCCAAAACTCCGAAACTCCGAAACTCCGAAACTCCAAAACTCCAAAACTCCGAAACTCCAAAACTCCGAAACTCCAAAACTCCAAAACTCCAAAACTCCAAAACTCCGAAACTCCAAAACTCCGAAACTCCAAAACTCCAAAACTCCAAAACTCCGAAACTCCAAAACTCCGAAACTCCAAAACTCCGAAACTCCAAAACTCCGAAACTCCAAAACTCCAAAACTCCAAAACTCCAAAACTCCGAAACTCCAAAACTCCGAAACTCCAAAACTCCAAAACTCTAAAACTCCAAAACTCCGAAACTCCAAAACTCCAAAACTCCAAAACTCCAAAACTCCAAAACTGCAAAACTCCAAAACTCCAAAACTCCGAAACTCCAAAACTCCAAAACTCCAAAACTCCAAAACTCCGAAACTCCGAAACTCCGAAACTCCAAAACTCCGAAACTCCGAAACTCCAAAACTCCGAAACTCCAAAACTCCAAAACTCCAAAACTCCAAAACTCCGAAACTCCGAAACTCCGAAACTCCAAAACTCCAAAACTCCAAAACTCCAAAACTTCAAAACTCCGAAACTCCAAAACTCCGAAACTCCAAAACTCCAAAACTCCAAAACTCCAAAACTCCAAAACTCCGAAACTCCAAAACTCCAAAACTCCAAAACTCCAAAACTCCAAAACTGCAAAACTCCAAAACTCCAAAACTCCGAAACTCCAAAACTCCAAAACTCCGAAACTCCGAAACTCCGAAACTCCAAAACTCCGAAACTCCGAAACTCCAAAACTCCGAAACTCCAAAACTCCGAAACTCCGAAACTCCGAAACTCCGAAACTCCAAAACTCCAAAACTCCAAAACTCCAAAACTCCAAAACTCCGAAACTCCGAAACTCCAAAACTCCAAAACTCCAAAACTCCAAAACTTCAAAACTCCGAAACTCCAAAACTCCGAAACTCCAAAACTCCAAAACTCCAAAACTCCAAAACTCCAAAACTCCGAAACTCCAAAACTCCAAAACTCCAAAACTCCAAAACTCCAAAACTGCAAAACTCCAAAACTCCAAAACTCCGAAACTCCAAAACTCCAAAACTCCGAAACTCCGAAACTCCGAAACTCCAAAACTCCGAAACTCCGAAACTCCAAAACTCCGAAACTCCAAAACTCCGAAACTCCGAAACTCCGAAACTCCAAAACTCCAAAACTCCAAAACTCCGAAACTCCAAAACTCCGAAACTCCAAAACTCCAAAACTCCAAAACTCCAAAACTCCGAAACTCCAAAACTCCGAAACTCCAAAACTCCAAAACTCCAAAACTCCGAAACTCCAAAACTCCAAAACTCCGAAACTCCGAAACTCCAAAACTTCAAAACTCCAAAACTCCAAAACTCCAAAACTCCAAAACTGCAAAACTCCAAAACTCCAAAACTCCGAAACTCCAAAACTCCAAAACTCCAAAACACCGAAACTCCGAAACTCCGAAACTCCGAAACTCCGAAACTCCGAAACTCCGAAACTCCAAAACTCCAAAACTCCAAAACTCCAAAACTCCGAAACTCCAAAACTCTAGAACTCCGAAACTCCAAAACTCCAAAACTCCAAAACTCCAAAACTCCGAAACTCCAAAACTCCGAAACTCCAAAACTCCAAAACTCCGAAACTCCAAAACTCCGAAACTCCAAAACTCCGAAACTCCAAAACTCCAAAACTCCAAAACTCCGAAACTCCAAAACTCCAAAACTCCAAAACTCCAAAACTCCAAAACTCCAAAACTGCAAAACTCCAAAACTCCAAAACTCCGAAACTCCAAAACTCCAAAACTCCAAAACTCCAAAACTCCGAAACTCCGAAACTCCGAAACTCCAACACTCCGAAACTCCGAAACTCCAAAACTCCGAATCTCCAAAACTCCAAAACTCCAAAACTCCAAAACTCCGAAACTCCAAAACTCCAAAACTCCAAAACTCCAAAACTCCAAAACTCCGAAACTCCGAAACTCCGAAACTCCAAAACTCCAAAACTCCGGAACTCCGAAACTCCAAAACTCCAAAACTCCGAAACTCCGAAACTCCGAAACTCCGAAACTCCAAAACTCCGAAACTCCGAAACTCCAAAACTCCAAAACTCCGAAACTCCGAAACTCCAAAACTCCGAAACTCCGAAACTCCGAAACTCCAAAACTCCAAAACTCCAAAACTCCGAAACTCCAAAACTCCGAAACTCCAAAACTCCAAAACTCCAAAACTCCAAAACTCCGAAACTCCAAAACTCCGAAACTCCAAAACTCCAAAACTCCAAAACTCCGAAACTCCGAAACTCCAAAACTCCGAAACTCCAAAACTCCAAAACTCCAAAACTCCAAAACTCCGAAACTCCAAAACTCCGAAACTCCAAAACTCCAAAACTCCAAAACTCCAAAACTCCAAAACTCCAAAACTCCAAAACTCCAAAACTGCAAAACTCCAAAACTCCAAAACTCCGAAACTCCAAAACTTCAAAACTCCAAAACTCCAAAACTCCGAAACTCCGAAACTCCGAAACTCCAAAACTCCGAAACTCCGAAACTCCAAAACTCCAAAACTCCAAAACTCCAAAACTCCGAAACTCCGAAACTCCGAAACTCCAAAACTCCAAAACTCCAAAACTCCAAAACTTCAAAACTCCGAAACTCCAAAACTCCGAAACTCCAAAACTCCAAAACTCCAAAACTCCAAAACTCCAAAACTCCGAAAGTCCAAAACTCCAAAACTCGAAAACTCCCAAACTCCAAAACTGCAAAACTCCAAAACTCCAAAACTCCGAAACTCCAAAACTCCAAAACTCCGAAACTCCGAAACTCCGAAACTCCAAAACTCCGAAACTCCGAAACTCCAAAACTCCGAAACTCCAAAACTCCGAAACTCCGAAACTCCGAAACTCCGAAACTCCAAAACTCCAAAACTCCAAAACTCCGAAACTCCAAAACTCCGAAACTCCAAAACTCCAAAACTCCAAAACTCCAAAACTCCAAAACTCCGAAACTCCAAAACTCCGAAACTCCAAAACTCAAAAACTCCAAAACTCCGAAACTCCAAAACTCCAAAACTCCGAAACTCCGAAACTCCAAAACTCCAAAACTCCAAAACTCCAAAACTCCAAAACTCCAAAACTCCAAAACTCCGAAACTCCAAAACTCCAAAACTCCAAAACACCGAAACTCCGAAACTCCGAAACTCCGAAACTCCGAAACTCCGAAACTCCAAAACTCCAAAACTCCAAAACTCCGAAACTCCGAAACTCCAAAACTCCAAAACTCTAGAACTCCGAAACTCCAAAACTCCAAAACTCCAAAACTCCAAAACTCCAAAACTCCAAAACTCCGAAACTCCAAAACTCCGAAACTCCAAAACTCCAAAACTCCGAAACTCCAAAACTCCGAAACTCCAAAACTCCAAAACTCCAAAACTCCAAAACTCCAAAACTCCAAAACTCCAAAACTCCGAAACTCCGAAACTCCGAAACTCCGAAACTCCGAAACTCCGAAACTCCAAAACTCCAAAACTCCAAAACTCCGAAACTCCAAAACTCCGAAACTCCAAAACTCCAAAACTCCAAAACTGCAAAACTCCAAAACTCCAAAACTCCGAAACTCCAAAACTCCAAAACTCCGAAACTCCGAAACTCCAAAACTCCAAAACTCCGAAACTCCAAAACTCCAAAACTCCAAAACTCCAAAACTCCAAAACTCCAAAACTCCGAAACTCCGAAACTCCAAAACTCCGAAACTCCGAAACTCCAAAACTCCAAAACTCCAAAACTCCGAAACTCCAAAACTCCGAAACTCCGAAACTCCAAAACTCCAAAACTCCAAAACTCCGAAACTCCAAAACTCCAAAACTCCGAAACTCCGAAACTCCGAAACTCGAAAACTCCGAAACTCCGAAACTCCAAAACTCCAAAACTCCAAAACTCCGATACTCCGAAACTCGGAAACTCCCAAACTCCAAAACTCGAAAACTCCGAAACTCCGAAACTCCGAAACTCCAAAACTCCAAACCTCCAAAACTCCAAAACTCCAAAACTCCTAAACTCCGAAACTCCGAAACTCCAAAACTCTAAAACTCTAGAACTCCGAAACTCCAAAACTCCAAAACTCCAAAACTCTAGAACTCCGAAACTCCAAAACTCCAAAACTCCAAAACTCCGAAACTCCGAAACTCCGAAACTCCAAAACTCCGAAACTCCGAAACTCCGAAACTCCAAAACTCCGAAACTCCGAACCTCCGAAACTCCGAAACTCCAAAACTCCGAAACTCCAAAACTCCGAAACTCCAAAACTCCGAAACTCCAAAACTCCAAAACTCCAAAACTCCGAAACTCCGAAACTCCGAAACTCCGAAACTCCAAAACTCCGAAACTCCAAAACTCTGAAACTCCAAAACTCCGAAACTCCAAAACTCCAAAACTCCAAAACTCCAAAACTCCGAAACTCCAAAACTCCGAAACTCCAAAACTCCAAAACTCCGAAACTCCAAAACTCCAAAACTCCGAAACTCCGAAACTCCAAAACTCCGAAACTCCAAAACTCCGAAACTCCAAAACTCCAAAACTCCGAAACTCCAAAACTCCGAAACTCCAAAACTCCAAAACTCCGAAACTCCAAAACTCCGAAACTCCAAAACTCCAAAACTCCAAAACTCCAAAACTCCAAAACTCCAAAACTCCAAAACTCCGAAACTCCAAAATTCCAAAACTCCAAAACTCCAAAACTCCAAAACTCCAAAACTCCGAAACTCCAAAACTCCGAAACTCCAAAACTCCAAAACTCCAAAACTCCAAAACTCCAAAACTCCAAAACTCCGAAACTCCAAAACTCCAAAACTCCGAAACTCCGAAACTCCGAAACTCCAAAACTCCGAAACTCCGAAACTCCAAAACTCCGAAACTCCAAAACTGCGAAACTCCGAAACTCCGAAACTCCGAAACTCCAAAACTCCAAAACTCCAAAACTCCGAAACTCCGAAACTCCGAAACTCCAAAACTCCAAAACTCCAAAACTCCAAAACTCCGAAACTCCAAAACTCCGAAACTCCAAAACTCCAAAACTCCGAAACTCCAAAACTCCAAAACTCCGAAACTCCAAAACTCCGAAACTCCGAAACTCCAAAACTCCGAAACTCCGAAACTCCAAAACTCCGAAACTCAGAAACTCCGAAACTCCGAAACTCCAAAACTCCAAAACTCCGAAACTCCAAAACTCCAAAACTCCAAAACACCGAAACTCCGAAACTCCGAAACTCCGAAACTCCGAAACTCCGAAACTCCAAAACTCCAAAACTCCAAAACTCCGAAACTCCGAAACTCCGAAACTCCAAAACTCCAAAACTCCAAAACTCCAAAACTCCAAAACTCCGAAACTCCGAAACTCCAAAACTCCAAAACTCCAAAACTCCAAAACTTCAAAACTCCGAAACTCCAAAACTCCGAAACTCCAAAACTCCAAAACTCCAAAACTCCAAAACTCCAAAACTCCGAAACTCCAAAACTCCAAAACTCCAAAACTCCAAAACTCCGAAACTCCGAAACTCCAAAACTCCAAAACTCCAAAACTCCAAAACTTCAAAACTCCGAAACTCCAAAACTCCGAAACTCCAAAACTCCAAAACTCCAAAACTCCAAAACTCCAAAACTCCGAAACTCCAAAACTCCAAAACTCCAAAACTCCAAAACTGCAAAACTCCAAAACTCCAAAACTCCGAAACTCCAAAACTCCAAAACTCCGAAACTCCGAAACTCCGAAACTCCAAAACTCCGAAACTCCGAAACTCCAAAACTCCGAAACTCCAAAACTCCGAAACTCCGAAACTCCGAAACTCCGAAACTCCAAAACTCCAAAACTCCAAAACTCCGAAACTCCAAAACTCCGAAACTCCAAAACTCCAAAACTCCAAAACTCCAAAACTCCGAAACTCCAAAACTCCGAAACTCCAAAACTCCAAAACTCCAAAACTCCGAAACTCCAAAACTCCAAAACTCCAAAACTCCAAAACTCCAAAACTGCAAAACTCCAAAACTCCAAAACTCCGAAACTCCAAAACTCCAAAACTCCAAAACACCGAAACTCCGAAACTCCGAAACTCCGAAACTCCGAAACTCCGAAACTCCAAAACTCCAAAACTCCAAAACTCCGAAACTCCAAAACTCTAGAACTCCGAAACTCCAAAACTCCAAAACTCCAAAACTCCGAAACTCCAAAACTCCGAAACTCCAAAACTCCAAAACTCCGAAACTCCAAAACTCCGAAACTCCAAAACTCCAAAACTCCAAAACTCCAAAACTCCAAAACTCCAAAACTCCAAAACTCCGAAACTCCGAAACTCCGAAACTCCGAAACTCCGAAACTCCGAAACTCCAAAACTCCAAAACTCCAAAACTCCAAAACTCCAAAACTCCGAAACTCCAAAACTCCGAAACTCCAAAACTCCAAAACTCCGAAACTCCAAAACTCCGAATCTCCAAAACTCCAAAACTCCAAAACTCCAAAACTCCGAAACTCCAAAACTCCAAAACTCCAAAACTCCAAAACTCCAAAACTCCGAAACTCCGAAACTCCGAAACTCCAAAACTCCAAAACTCCGGAACTCCGAAACTCCAAAACTCCAAAACTCCGAAACTCCGAAACTCCGAAACTCCGAAACTCCAAAACTCCGAAACTCCGAAACTCCGAAACTCCAAAACTCCGAAACTCCGAAACTCCAAAACTCCGAAACTCCGAAACTCCGAAACTCCAAAACTCCAAAACTCCAAAACTCCGAAACTCCAAAACTCCGAAACTCCAAAACTCCAAAACTCCAAAACTCCAAAACTCCGAAACTCCAAAACTCCGAAACTCCAAAACTCCAAAACTCCAAAACTCCGAAACTCCGAAACTCCAAAACTCCGAAACTCCAAAACTCCGAAACTCCAAAACTCCAAAACTCCGAAACTCCAAAACTCCGAAACTCCGAAACTCCAAAACTCCGAAACTCCAAAACTCCGAAACTCCGAAACTCCGAAACTCCGAAACTCCAAAACTCCAAAACTCCAAAACTCCGAAACTCCAAAACTCCGAAACTCCAAAACTCCAAAACTCCAAAACTCCAAAACTCCAAAACTCCGAAACTCCAAAACTCCGAAACTCCAAAACTCCAAAACTCCAAAACTCCGAAACTCCAAAACTCCAAAACTCCGAAACTCCGAAACTCCAAAACTCCAAAACTCCAAAACTCCAAAACTCCAAAACTCCAAAACTGCAAAACTCCGAAACTCCGAAACTCCGAAACTCCAAAACTCCAAAACTCCAAAACTCCAAAACTCCGAAACTCCAAAACTCTAGAACTCCGAAACTCCAAAACTCCAAAACTCCAAAACTCCAAAACTCCAAAACTCCGAAACTCCAAAACTCCGAAACTCCAAAACTCCAAAACTCCGAAACTCCAAAACTCCGAAACTCCAAAACTCCAAAACTCCAAAACTCCAAAACTCCGAAACTCCAAAACTCCAAAACTCCAAAACACCGAAACTCCGAAACTCCGAAACTCCGAAACTCCGAAACTCCGAAACTCCGAAACTCCAAAACTCCAAAACTCCAAAACTCCAAAACTCCGAAACTCCAAAACTCTAGAACTCCGAAACTCCAAAACTCCAAAACTCCAAAACTCCAAAACTCCAAAACTCCGAAACTCCAAAACTCCGAAACTCCAAAACTCCAAAACTCCGAAACTCCAAAACTCCGAAACTCCAAAACTCCAAAACTCCAAAACTCCAAAACTCCAAAACTCCAAAACTCCGAAACTCCGAAACTCCGAAACTCCGAAACTCCGAAACTCCGAAACTCCAAAACTCCAAAACTCCAAAACTCCAAAACTCCAAAACTCCGAAACTCCAAAACTCCGAAACTCCAAAACTCCAAAACTCCGAAACTCCAAAACTCCGAATCTCCAAAACTCCAAAACTCCAAAACTCCAAAACTCCGAAACTCCAAAACTCCAAAACTCCAAAACTCCAAAACTCCAAAACTCCGAAACTCCGAAACTCCGAAACTCCAAAACTACAAAACTCCGGAACTCCGAAACTCCAAAACTCCAAAACTCCGAAACTCCGAAACTCCGAAACTCCGAAACTCCAAAACTCCGAAACTCCGAAACTCCGAAACTCCAAAACTCCGAAACTCCGAAACTCCAAAACTCCGAAACTCCGAAACTCCAAAACTCCGAAACTCAGAAACTCCAAAACTCCAAAACTCCGAAACTCCAAAACTCCGAAACTCCAAAACTCCAAAACTCCAAAACTCCGAAACTCCAAAACTCCGAAACTCCAAAACTCCAAAACTCCGAAACTCCAAAACTCCAAAACTCCGAAACTCCAAAACTCCGAAACTCCAAAACTCCAAAACTCCAAAACTCCAAAACTCCAAAACTCCAAAACTCCGAAACTCCAAAACTCCAAAACTCCAAAACTCCAAAACTCCAAAACTCCGAAACTCCAAAACTCCGAAACTCCAAAACTCCAAAACTCCAAAACTCCAAAACTCCAAAACTCCGAAACTCCGAAACTCCAAAACTCCAAAACTCCGAAACTCCAAAACTCCAAAACTCCGAAACTCCGAAACTCCAAAACTCCAAAACTCCGAAACTCCAAAACTCCAAAACTCCAAAACTGCAAAACTCCAAAACTGCAAAACTCCGAAACTACAAAACTCCAAAACTCCAAAACTCCAAAACTCCGAAACTCCGAAACTCCAAAACTCCAAAACTCCGAAACTCCAAAACTCCAAAACTCCAAAACTGCAAAACTCCAAAACTCCAAAACTCCGAAACTCCAAAACTCCGAAACTCCGAAACTCCAAAACTCCAAAACTCCGAAACTCCAAAACTCCAAAACTGCAAAACTCCGAAACTCCAAAACTCCAAAACTCCAAAACTCCGAAACTCCGAAACTCCAAAACTCCAAAACTCCAAAACTCCGAAACTCCAAAACTCCGAAACTCCGAAACTCCAAAACTCCAAAACTCCAAAACTCCGAAACTCCAAAACTCCAAAAACTCCAAAACTCCGAAACTCCGAAACTCCGAAACTCCGAAACTCCGAAACTCCGAAACTCCAAAACTCCGAAACTCCGAAACTCCGAAACTCCAAAACTCCAAAACTCCGAAACTCCAAAACTCCGAAACTCCAAAACTCCAAAACTCCAAAACTCCAAAACTCCGAAACTCCAAAACTCCGAAACTCCAAAACTCCAAAACTCCAAAACTCCGAAACTCCAAAACTCCGAAACTCCAAAACTCCGAAACTCCAAAACTCCAAAACTCCGAAACTCCGAAACTCCAAAACTCCAAAACTCCGAAACTCCAAAACTCCAAAACTCCAAAACTGCAAAACTCCAAAACTGCAAAACTCCGAAACTACAAAACTCCAAAACTCCAAAACTCCAAAACTCCGAAACTCCGAAACTCCAAAACTCCAAAACTCCGAAACTCCAAAACTCCAAAACTCCAAAACTGCAAAACTCCAAAACTCCAAAACTCCGAAACTCCAAAACTCCGAAACTCCGAAACTCCAAAACTCCAAAACTCCGAAACTCCAAAACTCCAAAACTGCAAAACTCCGAAACTCCAAAACTCCAAAACTCCAAAACTCCGAAACTCCGAAACTCCAAAACTCCAAAACTCCAAAACTCCGAAACTCCAAAACTCCGAAACTCCGAAACTCCAAAACTCCAAAACTCCAAAACTCCGAAACTCCAAAACTCCAAAAACTCCAAAACTCCGAAACTCCGAAACTCCGAAACTCCGAAACTCCGAAACTCCGAAACTCCAAAACTCCGAAACTCCGAAACTCCGAAACTCCAAAACTCCAAAACTCCGAAACTCCAAAACTCCGAAACTCCAAAACTCCAAAACTCCAAAACTCCGAAACTCCAAAACTCCGAAACTCCAAAACTCCAAAACTCCAAAACTCCGAAACTCCAAAACTCCGAAACTCCAAAACTCCGAAACTCCAAAACTCCGAAACTCCAAAACTCCAAAACTCCAAAACTCCAAAACTCCGAAACTCCAAAACTCCGAAACTCCAAAACTCCAAAACTCTAAAACTCCAAAACTCCGAAACTCCAAAACTCCAAAACTCCAAAACTCCAAAACTCCAAAACTGCAAAACTCCAAAACTCCAAAACTCCGAAACTCCAAAACTCCAAAACTCCAAAACTCCAAAACTCCGAAACTCCGAAACTCCGAAACTCCAAAACTCCGAAACTCCGAAACTCCAAAACTCCGAAACTCCAAAACTCCAAAACTCCAAAACTCCAAAACTCCGAAACTCCGAAACTCCGAAACTCCAAAACTCCAAAACTCCAAAACTCCAAAACTTCAAAACTCCGAAACTCCAAAACTCCGAAACTCCAAAACTCCAAAACTCCAAAACTCCAAAACTCCAAAACTCCGAAACTCCAAAACTCCAAAACTCCAAAACTCCAAAACTCCAAAACTGCAAAACTCCAAAACTCCAAAACTCCGAAACTCCAAAACTCCAAAACTCCGAAACTCCGAAACTCCGAAACTCCAAAACTCCGAAACTCCGAAACTCCAAAACTCCGAAACTCCAAAACTCCGAAACTCCGAAACTCCGAAACTCCGAAACTCCAAAACTCCAAAACTCCAAAACTCCAAAACTCCAAAACTCCGAAACTCCGAAACTCCAAAACTCCAAAACTCCAAAACTCCAAAACTTCAAAACTCCGAAACTCCAAAACTCCGAAACTCCAAAACTCCAAAACTCCAAAACTCCAAAACTCCAAAACTCCGAAACTCCAAAACTCCAAAACTCCAAAACTCCAAAACTCCAAAACTGCAAAACTCCAAAACTCCAAAACTCCGAAACTCCAAAACTCCGAAACTCCGAAACTCCGAAACTCCAAAACTCCGAAACTCCGAAACTCCAAAACTCCGAAACTCCAAAACTCCGAAACTCCGAAACTCCGAAACTCCGAAACTCCAAAACTGCAAAACTCCAAAACTCCGAAACTCCAAAACTCCGAAACTCCAAAACTCCAAAACTCCAAAACTCCAAAACTCCGAAACTCCAAAACTCCGAAACTCCAAAACTCCAAAACTCCAAAACTCCGAAACTCCAAAACTCCAAAACTCCGAAACTCCGAAACTCCAAAACTCCAAAACTCCAAAACTCCAAAACTCCAAAACTCCAAAACTGCAAAACTCCAAAACTCCAAAACTCCGAAACTCCAAAACTCCAAAACTCCAAAACACCGAAACTCCGAAACTCCGAAACTCCGAAACTCCGAAACTCCGAAACTCCGAAACTCCAAAACTCCAAAACTCCAAAACTCCAAAACTCCGAAACTCCAAAACTCTAGAACTCCGAAACTCCAAAACTCCAAAACTCCAAAACTCCAAAACTCCGAAACTCCAAAACTCCGAAACTCCAAAACTCCAAAACTCCGAAACTCCAAAACTCCGAAACTCCAAAACTCCGAAACTCCAAAACTCCAAAACTCCAAAACTCCGAAACTCCAAAACTCCAAAACTCCAAAACTCCAAAACTCCAAAACTCCAAAACTGCAAAACTCCAAAACTCCAAAACTCCGAAACTCCAAAACTCCAAAACTCCAAAACTCCAAAACTCCGAAACTCCGAAACTCCGAAACTCCAAAACTCCGAAACTCCGAAACTCCAAAACTCCGAATCTCCAAAACTCCAAAACTCCAAAACTCCAAAACTCCGAAACTCCAAAACTCCAAAACTCCAAAACTCCAAAACTCCAAAACTCCGAAACTCCGAAACTCCGAAACTCCAAAACTCCAAAACTCCGGAACTCCGAAACTCCAAAACTCCAAAACTCCGAAACTCCGAAACTCCGAAACTCCGAAACTCCAAAACTCCGAAACTCCGAAACTCCAAAACTCCAAAACTCCGAAACTCCGAAACTCCAAAACTCCGAAACTCCGAAACTCCGAAACTCCAAAACTCCAAAACTCCAAAACTCCGAAACTCCAAAACTCCGAAACTCCAAAACTCCAAAACTCCAAAACTCCAAAACTCCGAAACTCCAAAACTCCGAAACTCCAAAACTCCAAAACTCCAAAACTCCGAAACTCCGAAACTCCAAAACTCCGAAACTCCAAAACTCCAAAACTCCAAAACTCCAAAACTCCGAAACTCCAAAACTCCGAAACTCCAAAACTCCAAAACTCCAAAACTCCGAAACTCCAAAACTCCAAAACTCCAAAACTCCAAAACTCCAAAACTCCAAAACTGCAAAACTCCAAAACTCCAAAACTCCGAAACTCCAAAACTCCAAAACTCCAAAACTCCAAAACTCCGAAACTCCGAAACTCCGAAACTCCAAAACTCCGAAACTCCGAAACTCCAAAACTCCAAAACTCCAAAACTCCAAAACTCCGAAACTCCGAAACTCCGAAACTCCAAAACTCCAAAACTCCAAAACTCCAAAACTTCAAAACTCCGAAACTCCAAAACTCCGAAACTCCAAAACTCCAAAACTCCAAAACTCCAAAACTCCAAAACTCCGAAAGTCCAAAACTCCAAAACTCGAAAACTCCCAAACTCCAAAACTGCAAAACTCCAAAACTCCAAAACTCCGAAACTCCAAAACTCCAAAACTCCGAAACTCCGAAACTCCGAAACTCCAAAACTCCGAAACTCCGAAACTCCAAAACTCCGAAACTCCAAAACTCCGAAACTCCGAAACTCCGAAACTCCGAAACTCCAAAACTCAAAAACTCCAAAACTCCGAAACTCCAAAACTCCGAAACTCCAAAACTCCAAAACTCCAAAACTCCAAAACTCCGAAACTCCAAAACTCCGAAACTCCAAAACTCAAAAACTCCAAAACTCCGAAACTCCAAAACTCCAAAACTCCGAAACTCCGAAACTCCAAAACTCCAAAACTCCAAAACTCCAAAACTCCAAAACTCCAAAACTCCAAAACTCCGAAACTCCAAAACTCCAAAACTCCAAAACACCGAAACTCCGAAACTCCGAAACTCCGAAACTCCGAAACTCCGAAACTCCGAAACTCCAAAACTCCAAAACTCCAAAACTCCGAAACTCCGAAACTCCAAAACTCCAAAACTCTAGAACTCCGAAACTCCAAAACTCCAAAACTCCAAAACTCCAAAACTCCAAAACTCCAAAACTCCGAAACTCCAAAACTCCGAAACTCCAAAACTCCAAAACTCCGAAACTCCAAAACTCCGAAACTCCAAAACTCCAAAACTCCAAAACTCCAAAACTCCAAAACTCCAAAACTCCAAAACTCCGAAACTCCGAAACTCCGAAACTCCGAAACTCCGAAACTCCAAAACTCCAAAACTCCAAAACTCCGAAACTCCAAAACTCCGAAACTCCAAAACTCCAAAACTCCAAAACTGCAAAACTCCAAAACTCCAAAACTCCGAAACTCCAAAACTCCAAAACTCCGAAACTCCGAAACTCCAAAACTCCAAAACTCCGAAACTCCAAAACTCCAAAACTCCAAAACTCCAAAACTCCAAAACTCCAAAACTCCGAAACTCCGAAACTCCAAAACTCCGAAACTCCGAAACTCCAAAACTCCAAAACTCCAAAACTCCGAAACTCCAAAACTCCGAAACTCCGAAACTCCAAAACTCCAAAACTCCAAAACTCCGAAACTCCAAAACTCCAAAACTCCGAAACTCCGAAACTCCGAAACTCGAAAACTCCGAAACTCCGAAACTCCAAAACTCCAAAACTCCAAAACTCCGATACTCCGAAACTCGGAAACTCCCAAACTCCAAAACTCGAAAACTCCGAAACTCCGAAACTCCGAAACTCCAAAACTCCAAACCTCCAAAACTCCAAAACTCCAAAACTCCTAAACTCCGAAACTCCGAAACTCCAAAACTCTAAAACTCTAGAACTCCGAAACTCCAAAACTCCAAAACTCCAAAACTCTAGAACTCCGAAACTCCAAAACTCCAAAACTCCAAAACTCCAAAACTCCGAAACTCCGAAACTCCGAAACTCCAAAACTCCGAAACTCCGAAACTCCGAAACTCCAAAACTCCGAAACTCCGAACCTCCGAAACTCCGAAACTCCAAAACTCCGAAACTCCAAAACTCCGAAACTCCAAAACTCCGAAACTCCAAAACTCCAAAACTCCAAAACTCCGAAACTCCGAAACTCCGAAACTCCGAAACTCCAAAACTCCGAAACTCCAAAACTCTGAAACTCCGAAACTCCAAAACTCCGAAACTCCGAAACTCCGAAACTCCGAAACTCCAAAACTCCGAAACTCCGAAACTCCGAAACTCCAAAACTCCGAAACTCCGAAACTCCAAAACTCCGAAACTCCGAAACTCCGAAACTCCAAAACTCCAAAACTCCAAAACTCCGAAACTCCAAAACTCCGAAACTCCAAAACTCCAAAACTCCAAAACTCCAAAACTCCGAAACTCCAAAACTCCGAAACTCCAAAACTCCAAAACTCCAAAACTCCGAAACTCCGAAACTCCAAAACTCCGAAACTCCAAAACTCCGAAACTCCAAAACTCCAAAACTCCGAAACTCCAAAACTCCGAAACTCCAAAACTCCAAAACTCCGAAACTCCAAAACTCCGAAACTCCAAAACTCCAAAACTCCAAAACTCCAAAACTCCGAAACTCCAAAACTCCGAAACTCCAAAACTCCAAAACTCCAAAACTCCGAAACTCCGAAACTCCAAAACTCCAAAACTCCGAAACTCCGAAACTCCAAAACTCCGAAACTCCAAAACTCCGAAACTCCAAAACTCCAAAACTCCGAAACTCCAAAACTCCGAAACTCCGAAACTCCAAAACTCCGAAACTCCAAAACTCCGAAACTCCGAAACTCCGAAACTCCGAAACTCCAAAACTCCAAAACTCCAAAACTCCGAAACTCCAAAACTCCGAAACTCCAAAACTCCAAAACTCCAAAACTCCAAAACTCCGAAACTCCAAAACTCCGAAACTCCAAAACTCCAAAACTCCAAAACTCCGAAACTCCAAAACTCCAAAACTCCGAAACTCCGAAACTCCAAAACTCCAAAACTCCAAAACTCCAAAACTCCAAAACTCCAAAACTGCAAAACTCCGAAACTCCGAAACTCCGAAACTCCGAAACTCCAAAACTCCAAAACTCCAAAACTCCGAAACTCCAAAACTCTAGAACTCCGAAACTCCAAAACTCCAAAACTCCAAAACTCCAAAACTCCAAAACTCCGAAACTCCAAAACTCCGAAACTCCAAAACTCCAAAACTCCGAAACTCCAAAACTCCGAAACTCCAAAACTCCAAAACTCCAAAACTCCAAAACTCCGAAACTCCAAAACTCCAAAACTCCAAAACACCGAAACTCCGAAACTCCGAAACTCCGAAACTCCGAAACTCCGAAACTCCGAAACTCCAAAACTCCAAAACTCCAAAACTCCAAAACTCCGAAACTCCAAAACTCTAGAACTCCGAAACTCCAAAACTCCAAAACTCCAAAACTCCAAAACTCCAAAACTCCGAAACTCCAAAACTCCGAAACTCCAAAACTCCAAAACTCCGAAACTCCAAAACTCCGAAACTCCAAAACTCCAAAACTCCAAAACTCCAAAACTCCAAAACTCCAAAACTCCGAAACTCCGAAACTCCGAAACTCCGAAACTCCGAAACTCCGAAACTCCAAAACTCCAAAACTCCAAAACTCCAAAACTCCAAAACTCCGAAACTCCAAAACTCCGAAACTCCAAAACTCCAAAACTCCGAAACTCCAAAACTCCGAATCTCCAAAACTCCAAAACTCCAAAACTCCAAAACTCCGAAACTCCAAAACTCCAAAACTCCAAAACTCCAAAACTCCAAAACTCCGAAACTCCGAAACTCCGAAACTCCAAAACTACAAAACTCCGGAACTCCGAAACTCCAAAACTCCAAAACTCCGAAACTCCGAAACTCCGAAACTCCGAAACTCCAAAACTCCGAAACTCCGAAACTCCGAAACTCCAAAACTCCGAAACTCCGAAACTCCAAAACTCCGAAACTCCGAAACTCCAAAACTCCGAAACTCAGAAACTCCAAAACTCCAAAACTCCGAAACTCCAAAACTCCGAAACTCCAAAACTCCAAAACTCCAAAACTCCGAAACTCCAAAACTCCGAAACTCCAAAACTCCAAAACTCCGAAACTCCAAAACTCCAAAACTCCGAAACTCCAAAACTCCGAAACTCCAAAACTCCAAAACTCCAAAACTCCAAAACTCCAAAACTCCAAAACTCCGAAACTCCAAAACTCCAAAACTCCAAAACTCCAAAACTCCAAAACTCCGAAACTCCAAAACTCCGAAACTCCAAAACTCCAAAACTCCAAAACTCCAAAACTCCAAAACTCCAAAACTCCGAAACTCCGAAACTCCAAAACTCCAAAACTCCGAAACTCCAAAACTCCAAAACTCCGAAACTCCGAAACTCCAAAACTCCAAAACTCCGAAACTCCAAAACTCCAAAACTCCAAAACTGCAAAACTCCAAAACTGCAAAACTCCGAAACTACAAAACTCCAAAACTCCAAAACTCCAAAACTCCGAAACTCCGAAACTCCAAAACTCCAAAACTCCGAAACTCCAAAACTCCAAAACTCCAAAACTGCAAAACTCCAAAACTCCAAAACTCCGAAACTCCAAAACTCCGAAACTCCGAAACTCCAAAACTCCAAAACTCCGAAACTCCAAAACTCCAAAACTGCAAAACTCCGAAACTCCAAAACTCCAAAACTCCAAAACTCCGAAACTCCGAAACTCCAAAACTCCAAAACTCCAAAACTCCGAAACTCCAAAACTCCGAAACTCCGAAACTCCAAAACTCCAAAACTCCAAAACTCCGAAACTCCAAAACTCCAAAAACTCCAAAACTCCGAAACTCCGAAACTCCGAAACTCCGAAACTCCGAAACTCCGAAACTCCAAAACTCCGAAACTCCGAAACTCCGAAACTCCAAAACTCCAAAACTCCGAAACTCCAAAACTCCGAAACTCCAAAACTCCAAAACTCCAAAACTCCAAAACTCCGAAACTCCAAAACTCCGAAACTCCAAAACTCCAAAACTCCAAAACTCCGAAACTCCAAAACTCCGAAACTCCAAAACTCCGAAACTCCAAAACTCCAAAACTCCGAAACTCCGAAACTCCAAAACTCCAAAACTCCGAAACTCCAAAACTCCAAAACTCCAAAACTGCAAAACTCCAAAACTGCAAAACTCCGAAACTACAAAACTCCAAAACTCCAAAACTCCAAAACTCCGAAACTCCGAAACTCCAAAACTCCAAAACTCCGAAACTCCAAAACTCCAAAACTCCAAAACTGCAAAACTCCAAAACTCCAAAACTCCGAAACTCCAAAACTCCGAAACTCCGAAACTCCAAAACTCCAAAACTCCGAAACTCCAAAACTCCAAAACTGCAAAACTCCGAAACTCCAAAACTCCAAAACTCCAAAACTCCGAAACTCCGAAACTCCAAAACTCCAAAACTCCAAAACTCCGAAACTCCAAAACTCCGAAACTCCGAAACTCCAAAACTCCAAAACTCCAAAACTCCGAAACTCCAAAACTCCAAAAACTCCAAAACTCCGAAACTCCGAAACTCCGAAACTCCGAAACTCCGAAACTCCGAAACTCCAAAACTCCGAAACTCCGAAACTCCGAAACTCCAAAACTCCAAAACTCCGAAACTCCAAAACTCCGAAACTCCAAAACTCCAAAACTCCAAAACTCCGAAACTCCAAAACTCCGAAACTCCAAAACTCCAAAACTCCAAAACTCCGAAACTCCAAAACTCCGAAACTCCAAAACTCCGAAACTCCAAAACTCCGAAACTCCAAAACTCCAAAACTCCAAAACTCCAAAACTCCGAAACTCCAAAACTCCGAAACTCCAAAACTCCAAAACTCTAAAACTCCAAAACTCCGAAACTCCAAAACTCCAAAACTCCAAAACTCCAAAACTCCAAAACTGCAAAACTCCAAAACTCCAAAACTCCGAAACTCCAAAACTCCAAAACTCCAAAACTCCAAAACTCCGAAACTCCGAAACTCCGAAACTCCAAAACTCCGAAACTCCGAAACTCCAAAACTCCGAAACTCCAAAACTCCAAAACTCCAAAACTCCAAAACTCCGAAACTCCGAAACTCCGAAACTCCAAAACTCCAAAACTCCAAAACTCCAAAACTTCAAAACTCCGAAACTCCAAAACTCCGAAACTCCAAAACTCCAAAACTCCAAAACTCCAAAACTCCAAAACTCCGAAACTCCAAAACTCCAAAACTCCAAAACTCCAAAACTCCAAAACTGCAAAACTCCAAAACTCCAAAACTCCGAAACTCCAAAACTCCAAAACTCCGAAACTCCGAAACTCCGAAACTCCAAAACTCCGAAACTCCGAAACTCCAAAACTCCGAAACTCCAAAACTCCGAAACTCCGAAACTCCGAAACTCCGAAACTCCGAAACTCCGAAACTCCGAAACTCCGAAACTCCGAAACTCCAAAACTCCAAAACTCCAAAACTCCAAAACTCCAAAACTCCGAAACTCCAAAACTCCGAAACTCCAAAACTCCAAAACTCCGAAACTCCAAAACTCCGAATCTCCAAAACTCCAAAACTCCAAAACTCCAAAACTCCGAAACTCCAAAACTCCAAAACTCCAAAACTCCAAAACTCCAAAACTCCGAAACTCCGAAACTCCGAAACTCCAAAACTACAAAACTCCGGAACTCCGAAACTCCAAAACTCCAAAACTCCGAAACTCCGAAACTCCGAAACTCCGAAACTCCAAAACTCCGAAACTCCGAAACTCCGAAACTCCAAAACTCCGAAACTCCGAAACTCCAAAACTCCGAAACTCCGAAACTCCAAAACTCCGAAACTCAGAAACTCCAAAACTCCAAAACTCCGAAACTCCAAAACTCCGAAACTCCAAAACTCCAAAACTCCAAAACTCCGAAACTCCAAAACTCCGAAACTCCAAAACTCCAAAACTCCGAAACTCCAAAACTCCAAAACTCCGAAACTCCAAAACTCCGAAACTCCAAAACTCCAAAACTCCAAAACTCCAAAACTCCAAAACTCCAAAACTCCGAAACTCCGAAACTCCAAAACTCCAAAACTCCAAAACTCCAAAACTCCAAAACTCCAAAACTCCAAAACTCCGAAACTCCAAAACTCCAAAACTCCAAAACACCGAAACTCCGAAACTCCGAAACTCCGAAACTCCGAAACTCCGAAACTCCGAAACTCCAAAACTCCAAAACTCCAAAACTCCGAAACTCCGAAACTCCAAAACTCCAAAACTCTAGAACTCCGAAACTCCAAAACTCCAAAACTCCAAAACTGCAAAACTCCGAAACTACAAAACTCCAAAACTCCAAAACTCCGAAACTCCAAAACTCCAAAACTCCGAAACTCCAAAACTCCGAAACTCCAAAACTCCAAAACTCCAAAACTCCAAAACTCCAAAACTCCAAAACTCCAAAACTCCGAAACTCCGAAACTCCGAAACTCCGAAACTCCGAAACTCCAAAACTCCAAAACTCCAAAACTCCGAAACTCCAAAACTCCAAAACTCCAAAACTGCAAAACTCCAAAACTCCAAAACTCCGAAACTCCAAAACTCCAAAACTCCGAAACTCCGAAACTCCAAAACTCCAAAACTCCGAAACTCCAAAACTCCAAAACTCCAAAACTCCAAAACTCCAAAACTCCAAAACTCCGAAACTCCGAAACTCCAAAACTCCGAAACTCCGAAACTCCAAAACTCCAAAACTCCAAAACTCCGAAACTCCAAAACTCCGAAACTCCGAAACTCCAAAACTCCAAAACTCCAAAACTCCGAAACTCCAAAACTCCAAAACTCCGAAACTCCGAAACTCCGAAACTCGAAAACTCCGAAACTCCGAAACTCCAAAACTCCAAAACTCCAAAACTCCGATACTCCGAAACTCGGAAACTCCCAAACTCCAAAACTCGAAAACTCCGAAACTCCGAAACTCCGAAACTCCAAAACTCCAAACCTCCAAAACTCCAAAACTCCAAAACTCCTAAACTCCGAAACTCCGAAACTCCAAAACTCTAAAACTCTAGAACTCCGAAACTCCAAAACTCCAAAACTCCAAAACTCTAGAACTCCGAAACTCCAAAACTCCAAAACTCCAAAACTCCAAAACTCCGAAACTCCGAAACTCCGAAACTCCAAAACTCCGAAACTCCGAAACTCCGAAACTCCAAAACTCCGAAACTCCGAACCTCCGAAACTCCGAAACTCCAAAACTCCGAAACTCCAAAACTCCGAAACTCCAAAACTCCGAAACTCCAAAACTCCAAAACTCCAAAACTCCGAAACTCCGAAACTCCGAAACTCCGAAACTCCAAAACTCCGAAACTCCAAAACTCTGAAACTCCAAAACTCCGAAACTCCAAAACTCCAAAACTCCAAAACTCCAAAACTCCGAAACTCCAAAACTCCGAAACTCCAAAACTCCAAAACTCCGAAACTCCAAAACTCCAAAACTCCGAAACTCCGAAACTCCAAAACTCCGAAACTCCAAAACTCCGAAACTCCAAAACTCCAAAACTCCGAAACTCCAAAACTCCGAAACTCCAAAACTCCAAAACTCCGAAACTCCAAAACTCCGAAACTCCAAAACTCCAAAACTCCAAAACTCCAAAACTCCAAAACTCCAAAACTCCAAAACTCCGAAACTCCAAAATTCCAAAACTCCAAAACTCCAAAACTCCAAAACTCCAAAACTCCGAAACTCCAAAACTCCGAAACTCCAAAACTCCAAAACTCCAAAACTCCAAAACTCCGAAACTCCAAAACTCCGAAACTCCAAAACTCGAAAACTCCGAAACTCCGAAACTCCGAAACTCCAAAACTCCGAAACTCCGAAACTCCAAAACTCCGAAACTCCAAAACTGCGAAACTCCGAAACTCCGAAACTCCGAAACTCCAAAACTCCAAAACTCCAAAACTCCGAAACTCCGAAACTCCGAAACTCCAAAACTCCAAAACTCCAAAACTCCAAAACTCCGAAACTCCAAAACTCCGAAACTCCAAAACTCCAAAACTCCGAAACTCCAAAACTCCAAAACTCCGAAACTCCAAAACTCCGAAACTCCGAAACTCCAAAACTCCGAAACTCCGAAACTCCAAAACTCCGAAACTCAGAAACTCCGAAACTCCGAAACTCCAAAACTCCGAAACTCCGAAACTCCGAAACTCCAAAACTCCAAACCTCCAAAACTCCAAAACTCCAAAACTCCGAAACTCCAAAACTCCAAAACTCCAAAACTCCAAAACTCCAAAACTGCAAAACTCCAAAACTCCAAAACTCCGAAACTCCAAAACTCCAAAACTCCGAAACTCCGAAACTCCGAAACTCCAAAACTCCGAAACTCCGAAACTCCAAAACTCCGAAACTCCAAAACTCCGAAACTCCGAAACTCCGAAACTCCGAAACTCCAAAACTCCAAAACTCCAAAACTCCAAAACTCCAAAACTCCGAAACTCCGAAACTCCAAAACTCCAAAACTCCAAAACTCCAAAACTTCAAAACTCCGAAACTCCAAAACTCCGAAACTCCAAAACTCCAAAACTCCAAAACTCCAAAACTCCGAAACTCCAAAACTCCAAAACTCCAAAACTCCAAAACTCCAAAACTGCAAAACTCCAAAACTCCAAAACTCCGAAACTCCAAAACTCCAAAACTCCGAAACTCCGAAACTCCGAAACTCCAAAACTCCGAAACTCCGAAACTCCAAAACTCCGAAACTCCAAAACTCCGAAACTCCGAAACTCCGAAACTCCGAAACTCCAAAACTCCAAAACTCCAAAACTCCGAAACTCCAAAACTCCGAAACTCCAAAACTCCAAAACTCCAAAACTCCAAAACTCCGAAACTCCAAAACTCCGAAACTCCAAAACTCCAAAACTCCAAAACTCCGAAACTCCAAAACTCCAAAACTCCGAAACTCCGAAACTCCAAAACTCCAAAACTCCAAAACTCCAAAACTCCAAAACTCCAAAACTGCAAAACTCCAAAACTCCAAAACTCCGAAACTCCAAAACTCCAAAACTCCAAAACACCGAAACTCCGAAACTCCGAAACTCCGAAACTCCGAAACTCCGAAACTCCGAAACTCCAAAACTCCAAAACTCCAAAACTCCAAAACTCCGAAACTCCAAAACTCTAGAACTCCGAAACTCCAAAACTCCAAAACTCCAAAACTCCAAAACTCCGAAACTCCAAAACTCCGAAACTCCAAAACTCCAAAACTCCGAAACTCCAAAACTCCGAAACTCCAAAACTCCAAAACTCCAAAACTCCAAAACTCCAAAACTCCAAAACTCCAAAACTCCGAAACTCCGAAACTCCGAAACTCCGAAACTCCGAAACTCCAAAACTCCAAAACTCCAAAACTCCAAAACTCCGAAACTCCAAAACTCCGAAACTCCAAAACTCCAAAACTCCGAAACTCCAAAACTCCGAATCTCCAAAACTCCAAAACTCCAAAACTCCAAAACTCCGAAACTCCGAAACTCCAAAACTCCAAAACTCCAAAACTCCAAAACTCCAAAACTCCGAAACTCCGAAACTCCGAAACTCCAAAACTCCAAAACTCCGGAACTCCGAAACTCCAAAACTCCAAAACTCCGAAACTCCGAAACTCCGAAACTCCGAAACTCCAAAACTCCGAAACTCCGAAACTCCAAAACTCCAAAACTCCGAAACTCCGAAACTCCAAAACTCCGAAACTCCGAAACTCCGAAACTCCAAAACTCCAAAACTCCAAAACTCCGAAACTCCAAAACTCCGAAACTCCAAAACTCCAAAACTCCAAAACTCCAAAACTCCGAAACTCCAAAACTCCGAAACTCCAAAACTCCAAAACTCCAAAACTCCGAAACTCCGAAACTCCAAAACTCCGAAACTCCAAAACTCCAAAACTCCAAAACTCCAAAACTCCGAAACTCCAAAACTCCGAAACTCCAAAACTCCAAAACTCCAAAACTCCGAAACTCCAAAACTCCAAAACTCCAAAACTCCAAAACTCCAAAACTCCAAAACTGCAAAACTCCAAAACTCCAAAACTCCGAAACTCCAAAACTCCAAAACTCCAAAACTCCAAAACTCCGAAACTCCGAAACTCCGAAACTCCAAAACTCCGAAACTCCGAAACTCCAAAACTCCAAAACTCCAAAACTCCAAAACTCCGAAACTCCGAAACTCCGAAACTCCAAAACTCCAAAACTCCAAAACTCCAAAACTTCAAAACTCCGAAACTCCAAAACTCCGAAACTCCAAAACTCCAAAACTCCAAAACTCCAAAACTCCAAAACTCCGAAACTCCAAAACTCCAAAACTCGAAAACTCCCAAACTCCAAAACTGCAAAACTCCAAAACTCCAAAACTCCGAAACTCCAAAACTCCAAAACTCCGAAACTCCGAAACTCCGAAACTCCAAAACTCCGAAACTCCGAAACTCCAAAACTCCGAAACTCCAAAACTCCGAAACTCCGAAACTCCGAAACTCCGAAACTCCAAAACTCCAAAACTCCAAAACTCCGAAACTCCAAAACTCCGAAACTCCAAAACTCCAAAACTCCAAAACTCCAAAACTCCGAAACTCCAAAACTCCGAAACTCCAAAACTCAAAAACTCCAAAACTCCGAAACTCCAAAACTCCAAAACTCCGAAACTCCGAAACTCCAAAACTCCAAAACTCCAAAACTCCAAAACTCCAAAACTCCAAAACTCCAAAACTCCAAAACTCCGAAACTCCAAAACTCCAAAACTCCAAAACACCGAAACTCCGAAACTCCGAAACTCCGAAACTCCGAAACTCCGAAACTCCGAAACTCCAAAACTCCAAAACTCCAAAACTCCGAAACTCCGAAACTCCAAAACTCCAAAACTCTAGAACTCCGAAACTCCAAAACTCCAAAACTCCAAAACTCCAAAACTCCGAAACTCCAAAACTCCGAAACTCCAAAACTCCAAAACTCCGAAACTCCAAAACTCCGAAACTCCAAAACTCCAAAACTCCAAAACTCCAAAACTCCAAAACTCCAAAACTCCAAAACTCCGAAACTCCGAAACTCCGAAACTCCGAAACTCCGAAACTCCAAAACTCCAAAACTCCAAAACTCCGAAACTCCAAAACTCCGAAACTCCAAAACTCCAAAACTCCAAAACTGCAAAACTCCAAAACTCCGAAACTCCGAAACTCCAAAACTCCAAAACTCCGAAACTCCGAAACTCCAAAACTCCAAAACTCCGAAACTCCAAAACTCCAAAACTCCAAAACTCCAAAACTCCAAAACTCCAAAACTCCGAAACTCCGAAACTCCAAAACTCCGAAACTCCGAAACTCCAAAACTCCAAAACTCCAAAACTCCGAAACTCCAAAACTCCGAAACTCCGAAACTCCAAAACTCCAAAACTCCAAAACTCCGAAACTCCAAAACTCCAAAACTCCGAAACTCCGAAACTCCGAAACTCGAAAACTCCGAAACTCCGAAACTCCAAAACTCCAAAACTCCAAAACTCCGATACTCCGAAACTCGGAAACTCCCAAACTCCAAAACTCGAAAACTCCGAAACTCCGAAACTCCGAAACTCCAAAACTCCAAACCTCCAAAACTCCAAAACTCCAAAACTCCTAAACTCCGAAACTCCGAAACTCCAAAACTCTAAAACTCTAGAACTCCGAAACTCCAAAACTCCAAAACTCCAAAACTCTAGAACTCCGAAACTCCAAAACTCCAAAACTCCAAAACTCCAAAACTCCGAAACTCCGAAACTCCGAAACTCCAAAACTCCGAAACTCCGAAACTCCGAAACTCCAAAACTCCGAAACTCCGAACCTCCGAAACTCCGAAACTCCAAAACTCCGAAACTCCAAAACTCCGAAACTCCAAAACTCCGAAACTCCAAAACTCCAAAACTCCAAAACTCCGAAACTCCGAAACTCCGAAACTCCGAAACTCCAAAACTCCGAAACTCCAAAACTCTGAAACTCCAAAACTCCGAAACTCCAAAACTCCAAAACTCCAAAACTCCAAAACTCCGAAACTCCAAAACTCCGAAACTCCAAAACTCCAAAACTCCGAAACTCCAAAACTCCAAAACTCCGAAACTCCGAAACTCCAAAACTCCGAAACTCCAAAACTCCGAAACTCCAAAACTCCAAAACTCCGAAACTCCAAAACTCCGAAACTCCAAAACTCCAAAACTCCGAAACTCCAAAACTCCGAAACTCCAAAACTCCAAAACTCCAAAACTCCAAAACTCCAAAACTCCAAAACTCCGAAACTCCAAAATTCCAAAACTCCAAAACTCCAAAACTCCAAAACTCCAAAACTCCGAAACTCCAAAACTCCGAAACTCCAAAACTCCAAAACTCCAAAACTCCAAAACTCCAAAACTCCAAAACTCCGAAACTCCAAAACTCCAAAACTCCGAAACTCCGAAACTCCGAAACTCCAAAACTCCGAAACTCCGAAACTCCAAAACTCCGAAACTCCAAAACTGCGAAACTCCGAAACTCCGAAACTCCGAAACTCCAAAACTCCAAAACTCCAAAACTCCGAAACTCCGAAACTCCGAAACTCCAAAACTCCAAAACTCCAAAACTCCAAAACTCCGAAACTCCAAAACTCCGAAACTCCAAAACTCCAAAACTCCGAAACTCCAAAACTCCAAAACTCCGAAACTCCAAAACTCCGAAACTCCGAAACTCCAAAACTCCGAAACTCCGAAACTCCAAAACTCCGAAACTCAGAAACTCCGAAACTCCGAAACTCCAAAACTCCGAAACACCGAAACTCCGAAACTCCAAAACTCCAAACCTCCAAAACTCCAAAACTCCAAAACTCCAAAACTCCGAAACTCCGAAACTCCAAAACTCCAAAACTCTAGAACTCCGAAACTCCAAAACTCCAAAACTCCGAAACTCCAAAACTCCGAAACTCCAAAACTCCAAAACTCCAAAACTCCGAAACTCCAAAACTCCGAAACTCCAAAACTCCAAAACTCCAAAACTCCAAAACTCCAAAACTCCGAAACTCCAAAACTCCAAAACTCCAAAACTCCGAAACTCCGAAACTCCAAAACTCCAAAACTCCGAAACTCCGAAACTCCGAAACTCCGAAACTCCAAAACTCCGAAACTCCAAAACTCCAAAACTCCAAAACTCCAAAACTCCAAAACTCCGAAACTCCAAAACTCCAAAACTCCGAAACTCCGAAACTCCAAAACTCCAAAACTCCGAAACTCCGAAACTCCAAAACTCCAAAACTGCAAAACTCCAAAACTGCAAAACTCCGAAACTCCAAAACTCCAAAACTCCAAAACTCCAAAACTCCGAAACTCCGAAACTCCAAAACTCCAAAACTCCGAAACTCCAAAACTCCAAAACTCCAAAACTCCAAAACTGCAAAACTCCAAAACTCCAAAACTCCGAAACTCCAAAACTCCAAAACTCCGAAACTCCGAAACTCCAAAACTCCAAAACTCCGAAACTCCAAAACTCCAAAACTCCAAAACTCCAAAACTCCAAAACTCCGAAACTCCGAAACTCCAAAACTCCGAAACTCCGAAACTCCAAAACTCCAAAACTCCAAAACTCCGAAACTCCAAAACTCCGAAACTCCGAAACTCCAAAACTCCAAAACTCCAAAACTCCGAAACTCCAAAACTCCAAAACTCCGAAACTCCGAAACTCCGAAACTCGAAAACTCCGAAACTCCGAAACTCCAAAACTCCAAAACTCCAAAACTCCAAAACTCCGATACTCCGAAACTCGGAAACTCCCAAACTCCAAAACTCGAAAACTCCGAAACTCCGAAACTCCGAAACTCCAAAACTCCAAACCTCCAAAACTCCAAAACTCCAAAACTCCTAAACTCCGAAACTCCGAAACTCCAAAACTCTAAAACTCTAGAACTCCGAAACTCCAAAACTCCAAAACTCCAAAACTCTAGAACTCCGAAACTCCAAAACTCCAAAACTCCAAAACTCCAAAACTCCGAAACTCCGAAACTCCGAAACTCCAAAACTCCGAAACTCCGAAACTCCGAAACTCCAAAACTCCGAAACTCCGAAACTCCGAAACTCCGAAACTCCAAAACTCCAAAACTCCAAAACTCCGAAACTCCAAAACTCCGAAACTCCAAAACTCCAAAACTCCAAAACTCCAAAACTCCGAAACTCCAAAACTCCGAAACTCCAAAACTCCAAAACTCCAAAACTCCGAAACTCCAAAACTCCAAAACTCCGAAACTCCGAAACTCCAAAACTCCGAAACTCCGAAACTCCAAAACTCCGAAACTCCAAAACTCCGAAACTCCGAAACTCCGAAACTCCGAAACTCCAAAACTCCAAAACTCCAAAACTCCGAAACTCCAAAACTCCGAAACTCCAAAACTCCAAAACTCCAAAACTCCGAAACTCCAAAACTCCGAAACTCCAAAACTCCAAAACTCCGAAACTCCAAAATTCCAAAACTCCGAAACTCCGAAACTCCAAAACTCCGAAACTCCAAAACTCCAAAACTCCAAAACTAAAAAACTCCAAAACTCCAAAACTCCAAAACTCCGAAACTCCAAAATTCCAAAACTCCAAAACTCCAAAACTCCAAAACTCCAAAACTCCGAAACTCCAAAACTCCGAAACTCCAAAACTCCAAAACTCCAAAACTCCAAAACTCCAAAACTCCAAAACTCCGAAACTCCAAAACTCCAAAACTCCGAAACTCCTAAACTCCGAAACTCCAAAACTCCAAAACTCCGAAACTCCGAAACTCCAAAACTCCAAAACTCCGAAACTCCAAAACTCCAAAACTCCAAAACTCCAAAACTCCAAAACTCCAAAACTCCGAAACTCCGAAACTCCAAAACTCCGAAACTCCGAAACTCCAAAACTCCAAAACTCCAAAACTCCGAAACTCCAAAACTCCGAAACTCCGAAACTCCAAAACTCCAAAACTCCAAAACTCCGAAACTCCAAAACTCCAAAACTCCGAAACTCCGAAACTCCGAAACTCGAAAACTCCGAAACTCCGAAACTCCAAAACTCCAAAACTCCAAAACTCCGATACTCCGAAACTCGGAAACTCCCAAACTCCAAAACTCGAAAACTCCGAAACTCCGAAACTCCGAAACTCCGAAACTCCAAAACTCCAAACCTCCAAAACTCCAAAACTCCAAAACTCCTAAACTCCGAAACTCCGAAACTCCAAAACTCTAAAACTCTAGAACTCCGAAACTCCAAAACTCCAAAACTCCAAAACTCTAGAACTCCGAAACTCCAAAACTCCAAAACTCCAAAACTCCAAAACTCCGAAACTCCGAAACTCCGAAACTCCAAAACTCCGAAACTCCGAAACTCCGAAACTCCAAAACTCCGAAACTCCGAAACTCCGAAACTCCAAAACTCCAAAACTCCAAAACTCCGAAACTCCAAAACTCCGAAACTCCAAAACTCCAAAACTCCAAAACTCCAAAACTCCGAAACTCCAAAACTCCGAAACTCCAAAACTCCAAAACTCCAAAACTCCGAAACTCCAAAACTCCAAAACTCCGAAACTCCGAAACTCCAAAACTCCGAAACTCCGAAACTCCAAAACTCCGAAACTCCAAAACTCCGAAACTCCGAAACTCCGAAACTCCGAAACTCCAAAACTCCAAAACTCCAAAACTCCGAAACTCCAAAACTCCGAAACTCCAAAACTCCAAAACTCCAAAACTCCGAAACTCCAAAACTCCGAAACTCCAAAACTCCAAAACTCCGAAACTCCAAAACTCCAAAACTCCGAAACTCCGAAACTCCAAAACTCCGAAACTCCAAAACTCCAAAACTCCAAAACTAAAAAACTCCAAAACTCCAAAACTCCAAAACTCCGAAACTCCAAAATTCCAAAACTCCAAAACTCCAAAACTCCAAAACTCCAAAACTCCGAAACTCCAAAACTCCGAAACTCCAAAACTCCAAAACTCCAAAACTCCAAAACTCCAAAACTCCAAAACTCCGAAACTCCAAAACTCCAAAACTCCGAAACTCCTAAACTCCGAAACTCCAAAACTCCGAAACTCCGAAACTCCAAAACTCCGAAACTCCGAAACTCCTAAACTCCGAAACTCCAAAACTCCAAAACTCCAAAACTCCGAAACTCCGAAACTCCAAAACTCCAAAACTCTAGAACTCCGAAACTCCAAAACTCCAAAACTCCAAAACTCCGAAACTCCAAAACTCCGAAACTCCAAAACTCCAAAACTCCAAAACTCCGAAACTCCAAAACTCCGAAACTCCAAAACTCCAAAACTCCAAAACTCCAAAACTCCAAAACTCCGAAACTCCAAAACTCCAAAACTCCAAAACTCCGAAACTCCGAAACTCCAAAACTCCAAAACTCCGAAACTCCGAAACTCCGAAACTCCGAAACTCCAAAACTCCGAAACTCCAAAACTCCAAAACTCCAAAACTCCAAAACTCCAAAACTCCGAAACTCCAAAACTCCAAAACTCCGAAACTCCGAAACTCCAAAACTCCAAAACTCCGAAACTCCGAAACTCCAAAACTCCAAAACTGCAAAACTCCAAAACTGCAAAACTCCGAAACTCCAAAACTCCAAAACTCCAAAACTCCAAAACTCCGAAACTCCGAAACTCCAAAACTCCAAAACTCCGAAACTCCAAAACTCCAAAACTCCAAAACTCCAAAACTGCAAAACTCCAAAACTCCAAAACTCCGAAACTCCAAAACTCCAAAACTCCGAAACTCCGAAACTCCAAAACTCCAAAACTCCGAAACTCCAAAACTCCAAAACTCCAAAACTCCGAAACTCCGAAACTCCGAAACTCCAAAACTCCGAAACTCCGAAACTCCGAAACTCCAAAACTCCAAAACTCCAAAACTCCGAAACTCCAAAACTCCGAAACTCCGAAACTCCAAAACTCCAAAACTCCAAAACTCCGAAACTCCAAAACTCCAAAACTCCGAAACTCCGAAACTCCGAAACTCGAAAACTCCGAAACTCCGAAACTCCAAAACTCCAAAACTCCAAAACTCCAAAACTCCGATACTCCGAAACTCGGAAACTCCCAAACTCCAAAACTCGAAAACTCCGAAACTCCGAAACTCCGAAACTCCAAAACTCCAAACCTCCAAAACTCCAAAACTCCAAAACTCCTAAACTCCGAAACTCCGAAACTCCAAAACTCTAAAACTCTAGAACTCCGAAACTCCAAAACTCCAAAACTCCAAAACTCTAGAACTCCGAAACTCCAAAACTCCAAAACTCCAAAACTCCAAAACTCCGAAACTCCGAAACTCCGAAACTCCAAAACTCCGAAACTCCGAAACTCCGAAACTCCAAAACTCCGAAACTCCGAAACTCCGAAACTCCGAAACTCCAAAACTCCAAAACTCCAAAACTCCGAAACTCCAAAACTCCGAAACTCCAAAACTCCAAAACTCCAAAACTCCAAAACTCCGAAACTCCAAAACTCCGAAACTCCAAAACTCCAAAACTCCAAAACTCCGAAACTCCAAAACTCCAAAACTCCGAAACTCCGAAACTCCAAAACTCCGAAACTCCGAAACTCCAAAACTCCGAAACTCCAAAACTCCGAAACTCCGAAACTCCGAAACTCCGAAACTCCAAAACTCCAAAACTCCAAAACTCCGAAACTCCAAAACTCCGAAACTCCAAAACTCCAAAACTCCAAAACTCCGAAACTCCAAAACTCCGAAACTCCAAAACTCCAAAACTCCGAAACTCCAAAATTCCAAAACTCCGAAACTCCGAAACTCCAAAACTCCGAAACTCCAAAACTCCAAAACTCCAAAACTAAAAAACTCCAAAACTCCAAAACTCCAAAACTCCGAAACTCCAAAATTCCAAAACTCCAAAACTCCAAAACTCCAAAACTCCGAAACTCCAAAACTCCGAAACTCCAAAACTCCAAAACTCCAAAACTCCAAAACTCCAAAACTCCGAAACTCCAAAACTCCAAAACTCCGAAACTCCTAAACTCCGAAACTCCAAAACTCCAAAACTCCGAAACTCCGAAACTCCAAAACTCCAAAACTCCGAAACTCCAAAACTCCAAAACTCCAAAACTCCAAAACTCCAAAACTCCAAAACTCCGAAACTCCGAAACTCCGAAACTCCAAAACTCCAAAACTCCAAAACTCCGAAACTCCAAAACTCCGAAACTCCGAAACTCCAAAACTCCAAAACTCCAAAACTCCGAAACTCCAAAACTCCAAAACTCCGAAACTCCGAAACTCCGAAACTCGAAAACTCCGAAACTCCGAAACTCCAAAACTCCAAAACTCCAAAACTCCGATACTCCGAAACTCGGAAACTCCCAAACTCCAAAACTCGAAAACTCCGAAACTCCGAAACTCCGAAACTCCGAAACTCCAAAACTCCAAACCTCCAAAACTCCAAAACTCCAAAACTCCTAAACTCCGAAACTCCGAAACTCCAAAACTCTAAAACTCTAGAACTCCGAAACTCCAAAACTCCAAAACTCCAAAACTCTAGAACTCCGAAACTCCAAAACTCCAAAACTCCAAATCTCCAAAACTCCGAAACTCCGAAACTCCGAAACTCCAAAACTCCGAAACTCCGAAACTCCGAAACTCCAAAACTCCGAAACTCCGAAACTCCGAAACTCCAAAACTCCAAAACTCCAAAACTCCGAAACTCCAAAACTCCGAAACTCCAAAACTCCAAAACTCCAAAACTCCAAAACTCCGAAACTCCAAAACTCCGAAACTCCAAAACTCCAAAACTCCAAAACTCCGAAACTCCAAAACTCCAAAACTCCGAAACTCCGAAACTCCAAAACTCCGAAACTCCGAAACTCCAAAACTCCGAAACTCCAAAACTCCGAAACTCCGAAACTCCGAAACTCCGAAACTCCAAAACTCCAAAACTCCAAAACTCCGAAACTCCAAAACTCCGAAACTCCAAAACTCCAAAACTCCAAAACTCCGAAACTCCAAAACTCCGAAACTCCAAAACTCCAAAACTCCGAAACTCCAAAACTCCAAAACTCCGAAACTCCGAAACTCCAAAACTCCGAAACTCCAAAACTCCAAAACTCCAAAACTAAAAAACTCCAAAACTCCAAAACTCCAAAACTCCGAAACTCCAAAATTCCAAAACTCCAAAACTCCAAAACTCCAAAACTCCAAAACTCCGAAACTCCAAAACTCCGAAACTCCAAAACTCCAAAACTCCAAAACTCCAAAACTCCAAAACTCCAAAACTCCGAAACTCCAAAACTCCAAAACTCCGAAACTCCTAAACTCCGAAACTCCAAAACTCCGAAACTCCGAAACTCCAAAACTCCGAAACTCCGAAACTCCTAAACTCCGAAACTCCAAAACTCCAAAACTCCAAAACTCCGAAACTCCGAAACTCCAAAACTCCAAAACTCTAGAACTCCGAAACTCCAAAACTCCAAAACTCCAAAACTCCGAAACTCCAAAACTCCGAAACTCCAAAACTCCAAAACTCCAAAACTCCGAAACTCCAAAACTCCGAAACTCCAAAACTCCAAAACTCCAAAACTCCAAAACTCCAAAACTCCGAAACTCCAAAACTCCAAAACTCCAAAACTCCGAAACTCCGAAACTCCAAAACTCCAAAACTCCGAAACTCCGAAACTCCGAAACTCCGAAACTCCAAAACTCCGAAACTCCAAAACTCCAAAACTCCAAAACTCCAAAACTCCAAAACTCCGAAACTCCAAAACTCCAAAACTCCGAAACTCCGAAACTCCAAAACTCCAAAACTCCGAAACTCCGAAACTCCAAAACTCCAAAACTGCAAAACTCCAAAACTGCAAAACTCCGAAACTCCAAAACTCCAAAACTCCAAAACTCCAAAACTCCGAAACTCCGAAACTCCAAAACTCCAAAACTCCGAAACTCCAAAACTCCAAAACTCCAAAACTCCAAAACTGCAAAACTCCAAAACTCCGAAACTCCAAAACTCCGAAACTCCAAAACTCCGAAACTCCGAAACTCCGAAACTCCGAAACTCCGAAACTCAAAAACTCCAAAACTCCAAAACTCCGAAACTCCAAAACTCCGAAACTCCAAAACTCCAAAACTCCAAAACTCCAAAACTCCGAAACTCCAAAACTCCGAAACTCCAAAACTCCAAAACTCCGAAACTCCAAAACTCCAAAACTCCGAAACTCCGAAACTCCAAAACTCCGAAACTCCAAAACTCCAAAACTCCAAAACTCCAAAACTCCAAAACTCCAAAACTCCGAAACTCCAAAATTCCAAAACTCCAAAACTCCAAAACTCCAAAACTCCAAAACTCCGAAACTCCAAAACTCCGAAACTCCAAAACTCCAAAACTCCAAAACTCCAAAACTCCAAAACTCCAAAACTCCAAAACTCCGAAACTCCAAAACTCCAAAACTCCGAAACTCCGAAACTCCGAAACTCCAAAACTCCGAAACTCCGAAACTCCAAAACTCCGAAACTCCAAAACTCCGAAACTCCGAAACTCCGAAACTCCGAAACTCCAAAACTCCAAAACTCCAAAACTCCGAAACTCCAAAACTCCGAAACTCCAAAACTCCAAAACTCCAAAACTCCAAAACTCCGAAACTCCAAAACTCCGAAACTCCAAAACTCCAAAACTCCAAAACTCCGAAACTCCGAAACTCCAAAACTCCAAAACTCCAAAACTCCAAAACTCCAAAACTGCAAAACTCCAAAACTCCAAAACTCCGAAACTCCAAAACTCCAAAACACCGAAACTCCGAAACTCCGAAACTCCGAAACTCCGAAACTCCGAAACTCCGAAACTCCAAAACTCCAAAACTCCAAAACTCCAAAACTCCGAAACTCCAAAACTCTAGAACTCCGAAACTCCAAAACTCCAAAACTCCAAAACTCCAAAACTCCGAAACTCCAAAACTCCGAAACTCCAAAACTCCAAAACTCCGAAACTCCAAAACTCCGAAACTCCAAAACTCCAAAACTCCAAAACTCCAAAACTCCAAAACTCCAAAACTCCAAAACTCCGAAACTCCGAAACTCCGAAACTCCGAAACTCCAAAACTCCAAAACTCCAAAACTCCAAAACTCCAAAACTCCGAAACTCCAAAACTCCGAAACTCCAAAACTCCAAAACTCCGAAACTCCAAAACTCCGAATCTCCAAAACTCCAAAACTCCAAAACTCCAAAACTCCGAAACTCCGAAACTCCAAAACTCCAAAACTCCAAAACTCCAAAACTCCAAAACTCCGAAACTCCGAAACTCCGAAACTCCAAAACTCCAAAACTCCGGAACTCCGAAACTCCAAAACTCCAAAACTCCGAAACTCCGAAACTCCGAAACTCCGAAACTCCAAAACTCCGAAACTCCGAAACTCCAAAACTCCAAAACTCCGAAACTCCGAAACTCCAAAACTCCGAAACTCCGAAACTCCGAAACTCCAAAACTCCAAAACTCCAAAACTCCGAAACTCCAAAACTCCGAAACTCCAAAACTCCAAAACTCCAAAACTCCAAAACTCCGAAACTCCAAAACTCCGAAACTCCAAAACTCCAAAACTCCAAAACTCCGAAACTCCGAAACTCCAAAACTCCGAAACTCCAAAACTCCAAAACTCCAAAACTCCAAAACTCCGAAACTCCAAAACTCCGAAACTCCAAAACTCCAAAACTCCAAAACTCCGAAACTCCAAAACTCCAAAACTCCAAAACTCCAAAACTCCAAAACTGCAAAACTCCAAAACTCCAAAACTCCGAAACTCCAAAACTCCAAAACTCCAAAACTCCAAAACTCCGAAACTCCGAAACTCCAAAACTCCGAAACTCCGAAACTCCAAAACTCCAAAACTCCAAAACTCCAAAACTCCGAAACTCCGAAACTCCGAAACTCCAAAACTCCAAAACTCCAAAACTCCAAAACTTCAAAACTCCGAAACTCCAAAACTCTGAAACTCCAAAACTCCAAAACTCCAAAACTCCAAAACTCCAAAACTCCGAAACTCCAAAACTCCAAAACTCGAAAACTCCCAAACTCCAAAACTGCAAAACTCCAAAACTCCAAAACTCCGAAACTCCAAAACTCCAAAACTCCGAAACTCCGAAACTCCGAAACTCCAAAACTCCGAAACTCCGAAACTCCAAAACTCCGAAACTCCAAAACTCCGAAACTCCGAAACTCCGAAACTCCGAAACTCCAAAACTCCAAAACTCCAAAACTCCGAAACTCCAAAACTCCGAAACTCCAAAACTCCAAAACTCCAAAACTCCAAAACTCCGAAACTCCAAAACTCCGAAACTCCAAAACTCAAAAACTCCAAAACTCCGAAACTCCAAAACTCCAAAGCTCCGAAACTCCGAAACTCCAAAACTCCAAAACTCCAAAACTCCAAAACTCCAAAACTCCAAAACTCCAAAACTCCAAAACTCCGAAACTCCAAAACTCCAAAACTCCAAAACACCGAAACTCCGAAACTCCGAAACTCCGAAACTCCGAAACTCCGAAACTCCAAAACTCCAAAACTCCAAAACTCCGAAACTCCGAAACTCCAAAACTCCAAAACTCTAGAACTCCGAAACTCCAAAACTCCAAAACTCCAAAACTCCAAAACTCCAAAACTCCAAAACTCCGAAACTCCAAAACTCCGAAACTCCAAAACTCCAAAACTCCGAAACTCCAAAACTCCGAAACTCCAAAACTCCAAAACTCCAAAACTCCAAAACTCCAAAACTCCAAAACTCCAAAACTCCGAAACTCCGAAACTCCGAAACTCCGAAACTCCGAAACTCCGAAACTCCAAAACTCCAAAACTCCAAAACTCCGAAACTCCAAAACTCCGAAACTCCAAAACTCCAAAACTCCAAAACTGCAAAACTCCAAAACTCCAAAACTCCGAAACTCCAAAACTCCAAAACTCCGAAACTCCGAAACTCCAAAACTCCAAAACTCCGAAACTCCAAAACTCCAAAACTCCAAAACTCCAAAACTCCAAAACTCCAAAACTCCGAAACTCCGAAACTCCAAAACTCCGAAACTCCGAAACTCCAAAACTCCAAAACTCCAAAACTCCGAAACTCCAAAACTCCGAAACTCCGAAACTCCAAAACTCCAAAACTCCAAAACTCCGAAACTCCAAAACTCCAAAACTCCGAAACTCCGAAACTCCGAAACTCGAAAACTCCGAAACTCCGAAACTCCAAAACTCCAAAACTCCGATACTCCGAAACTCGGAAACTCCCAAACTCCAAAACTCGAAAACTCCGAAACTCCGAAACTCCGAAACTCCAAAACTCCAAACCTCCAAAACTCCAAAACTCCAAAACTCCTAAACTCCGAAACTCCGAAACTCCAAAACTCTAAAACTCTAGAACTCCGAAACTCCAAAACTCCAAAACTCCAAAACTCTAGAACTCCGAAACTCCAAAACTCCAAAACTCCAAAACTCCAAAACTCCGAAACTCCGAAACTCCGAAACTCCAAAACTCCGAAACTCCGAAACTCCGAAACTCCAAAACTCCGAAACTCCGAACCTCCGAAACTCCGAAACTCCAAAACTCCGAAACTCCAAAACTCCGAAACTCCAAAACTCCGAAACTCCAAAACTCCAAAACTCCAAAACTCCGAAACTCCGAAACTCCGAAACTCCGAAACTCCAAAACTCCGAAACTCCAAAACTCTGAAACTCCAAAACTCCGAAACTCCAAAACTCCAAAACTCCAAAACTCCAAAACTCCGAAACTCCAAAACTCCGAAACTCCAAAACTCCAAAACTCCGAAACTCCAAAACTCCGAAACTCCGAAACTCCAAAACTCCGAAACTCCAAAACTCCGAAACTCCAAAACTCCAAAACTCCGAAACTCCAAAACTCCGAAACTCCAAAACTCCAAAACTCCGAAACTCCAAAACTCCGAAACTCCAAAACTCCAAAACTCCAAAACTCCAAAACTCCAAAACTCCAAAACTCCAAAACTCCGAAACTCCAAAATTCCAAAACTCCAAAACTCCAAAACTCCAAAACTCCAAAACTCCGAAACTCCAAAACTCCGAAACTCCAAAACTCCAAAACTCCAAAACTCCAAAACTCCAAAACTCCAAAACTCCGAAACTCCAAAACTCCAAAACTCCGAAACTCCGAAACTCCGAAACTCCAAAACTCCGAAACTCCGAAACTCCAAAACTCCGAAACTCCAAAACTGCGAAACTCCGAAACTCCGAAACTCCGAAACTCCAAAACTCCAAAACTCCAAAACTCCGAAACTCCGAAACTCCGAAACTCCAAAACTCCAAAACTCCAAAACTCCAAAACTCCGAAACTCCAAAACTCCGAAACTCCAAAACTCCAAAACTCCGAAACTCCAAAACTCCAAAACTCCGAAACTCCAAAACTCCGAAACTCCGAAACTCCAAAACTCCGAAACTCCGAAACTCCAAAACTCCGAAACTCAGAAACTCCGAAACTCCGAAACTCCAAAACTCCGAAACTCCGAAACTCCGAAACTCCAAAACTCCAAACCTCCAAAACTCCAAAACTCCAAAACTCCAAAACTCCGAAACTCCGAAACTCCAAAACTCCAAAACTCTAGAACTCCGAAACTCCAAAACTCCAAAACTCCAAAACTCCGAAACTCCAAAACTCCGAAACTCCAAAACTCCAAAACTCCAAAACTCCGAAACTCCAAAACTCCGAAACTCCAAAACTCCAAAACTCCAAAACTCCGAAACTCCAAAACTCCAAAACTCGAAAACTCCCAAACTCCAAAACTGCAAAACTCCAAAACTCCAAAACTCCGAAACTCCAAAACTCCAAAACTCCGAAACTCCGAAACTCCGAAACTCCAAAACTCCGAAACTCCGAAACTCCAAAACTCCGAAACTCCAAAACTCCGAAACTCCGAAACTCCGAAACTCCGAAACTCCAAAACTCCAAAACTCCAAAACTCCGAAACTCCAAAACTCCGAAACTCCAAAACTCCAAAACTCCAAAACTCCAAAACTCCGAAACTCCAAAACTCCGAAACTCCAAAACTCAAAAACTCCAAAACTCCGAAACTCCAAAACTCCAAAGCTCCGAAACTCCGAAACTCCAAAACTCCAAAACTCCAAAACTCCAAAACTCCAAAACTCCAAAACTCCAAAACTCCAAAACTCCGAAACTCCAAAACTCCAAAACTCCAAAACACCGAAACTCCGAAACTCCGAAACTCCGAAACTCCGAAACTCCGAAACTCCGAAACTCCAAAACTCCAAAACTCCAAAACTCCGAAACTCCGAAACTCCAAAACTCCAAAACTCTAGAACTCCGAAACTCCAAAACTCCAAAACTCCAAAACTCCAAAACTCCAAAACTCCGAAACTCCAAAACTCCGAAACTCCAAAACTCCAAAACTCCGAAACTCCAAAACTCCGAAACTCCAAAACTCCAAAACTCCAAAACTCCAAAACTCCAAAACTCCAAAACTCCAAAACTCCGAAACTCCGAAACTCCGAAACTCCGAAACTCCGAAACTCCGAAACTCCAAAACTCCAAAACTCCAAAACTCCGAAACTCCAAAACTCCGAAACTCCAAAACTCCAAAACTCCAAAACTGCAAAACTCCAAAACTCCAAAACTCCGAAACTCCAAAACTCCAAAACTCCGAAACTCCGAAACTCCAAAACTCCAAAACTCCGAAACTCCAAAACTCCAAAACTCCAAAACTCCAAAACTCCAAAACTCCAAAACTCCGAAACTCCGAAACTCCAAAACTCCGAAACTCCGAAACTCCAAAACTCCAAAACTCCAAAACTCCGAAACTCCAAAACTCCGAAACTCCGAAACTCCAAAACTCCAAAACTCCAAAACTCCGAAACTCCAAAACTCCAAAACTCCGAAACTCCGAAACTCGAAAACTCCGAAACTCCGAAACTCCAAAACTCCAAAACTCCAAAACTCCGATACTCCGAAACTCGGAAACTCCCAAACTCCAAAACTCGAAAACTCCGAAACTCCGAAACTCCGAAACTCCAAAACTCCAAACCTCCAAAACTCCAAAACTCCAAAACTCCTAAACTCCGAAACTCCGAAACTCCAAAACTCTAAAACTCTAGAACTCCGAAACTCCAAAACTCCAAAACTCCAAAACTCTAGAACTCCGAAACTCCAAAACTCCAAAACTCCAAAACTCCAAAACTCCGAAACTCCGAAACTCCGAAACTCCAAAACTCCGAAACTCCGAAACTCCGAAACTCCAAAACTCCGAAACTCCGAACCTCCGAAACTCCGAAACTCCAAAACTCCGAAACTCCAAAACTCCGAAACTCCAAAACTCCGAAACTCCAAAACTCCAAAACTCCAAAACTCCGAAACTCCGAAACTCCGAAACTCCGAAACTCCAAAACTCCGAAACTCCAAAACTCTGAAACTCCAAAACTCCGAAACTCCAAAACTCCAAAACTCCAAAACTCCAAAACTCCGAAACTCCAAAACTCCGAAACTCCAAAACTCCAAAACTCCGAAACTCCAAAACTCCGAAACTCCGAAACTCCAAAACTCCGAAACTCCAAAACTCCGAAACTCCAAAACTCCAAAACTCCGAAACTCCAAAACTCCGAAACTCCAAAACTCCAAAACTCCGAAACTCCAAAACTCCGAAACTCCAAAACTCCAAAACTCCAAAACTCCAAAACTCCAAAACTCCAAAACTCCAAAACTCCGAAACTCCAAAATTCCAAAACTCCAAAACTCCAAAACTCCAAAACTCCAAAACTCCGAAACTCCAAAACTCCGAAACTCCAAAACTCCAAAACTCCAAAACTCCAAAACTCCAAAACTCCAAAACTCCGAAACTCCAAAACTCCAAAACTCCGAAACTCCGAAACTCCGAAACTCCAAAACTCCGAAACTCCGAAACTCCAAAACTCCGAAACTCCAAAACTGCGAAACTCCGAAACTCCGAAACTCCGAAACTCCAAAACTCCAAAACTCCAAAACTCCGAAACTCCGAAACTCCGAAACTCCAAAACTCCAAAACTCCAAAACTCCAAAACTCCGAAACTCCAAAACTCCGAAACTCCAAAACTCCAAAACTCCGAAACTCCAAAACTCCAAAACTCCGAAACTCCAAAACTCCGAAACTCCGAAACTCCAAAACTCCGAAACTCCGAAACTCCAAAACTCCGAAACTCAGAAACTCCGAAACTCCGAAACTCCAAAACTCCGAAACTCCGAAACTCCGAAACTCCAAAACTCCAAACCTCCAAAACTCCAAAACTCCAAAACTCCAAAACTCCGAAACTCCGAAACTCCAAAACTCCAAAACTCTAGAACTCCGAAACTCCAAAACTCCAAAACTCCAAAACTCCGAAACTCCAAAACTCCGAAACTCCAAAACTCCAAAACTCCAAAACTCCGAAACTCCAAAACTCCGAAACTCCAAAACTCCAAAACTCCAAAACTCCAAAACTCCAAAACTCCGAAACTCCAAAACTCCAAAACTCCAAAACTCCGAAACTCCGAAACTCCAAAACTCCAAAACTCCGAAACTCCGAAACTCCGAAACTCCGAAACTCCAAAACTCCGAAACTCCAAAACTCCAAAACTCCAAAACTCCAAAACTCCAAAACTCCGAAACTCCAAAACTCCGAAACTCCAAAACTCCAAAACTCCGAAACTCCAAAACTCCGAATCTCCAAAACTCCAAAACTCCAAAACTCCAAAACTCCGAAACTCCGAAACTCCAAAACTCCAAAACTCCAAAACTCCAAAACTCCAAAACTCCGAAACTCCGAAACTCCGAAACTCCAAAACTCCAAAACTCCGGAACTCCGAAACTCCAAAACTCCAAAACTCCGAAACTCCGAAACTCCGAAACTCCGAAACTCCAAAACTCCGAAACTCCGAAACTCCAAAACTCCAAAACTCCGAAACTCCGAAACTCCAAAACTCCGAAACTCCGAAACTCCGAAACTCCAAAACTCCAAAACTCCAAAACTCCGAAACTCCAAAACTCCGAAACTCCAAAACTCCAAAACTCCAAAACTCCAAAACTCCGAAACTCCAAAACTCCGAAACTCCAAAACTCCAAAACTCCAAAACTCCGAAACTCCGAAACTCCAAAACTCCGAAACTCCAAAACTCCAAAACTCCAAAACTCCAAAACTCCGAAACTCCAAAACTCCGAAACTCCAAAACTCCAAAACTCCAAAACTCCGAAACTCCAAAACTCCAAAACTCCAAAACTCCAAAACTCCAAAACTGCAAAACTCCAAAACTCCAAAACTCCGAAACTCCAAAACTCCAAAACTCCAAAACTCCAAAACTCCGAAACTCCGAAACTCCAAAACTCCGAAACTCCGAAACTCCAAAACTCCAAAACTCCAAAACTCCAAAACTCCGAAACTCCGAAACTCCGAAACTCCAAAACTCCAAAACTCCAAAACTCCAAAACTTCAAAACTCCGAAACTCCAAAACTCTGAAACTCCAAAACTCCAAAACTCCAAAACTCCAAAACTCCAAAACTCCGAAACTCCAAAACTCCAAAACTCGAAAACTCCCAAACTCCAAAACTGCAAAACTCCAAAACTCCAAAACTCCGAAACTCCAAAACTCCAAAACTCCGAAACTCCGAAACTCCGAAACTCCAAAACTCCGAAACTCCGAAACTCCAAAACTCCGAAACTCCAAAACTCCGAAACTCCGAAACTCCGAAACTCCGAAACTCCAAAACTCCAAAACTCCAAAACTCCGAAACTCCAAAACTCCGAAACTCCAAAACTCCAAAACTCCAAAACTCCAAAACTCCGAAACTCCAAAACTCCGAAACTCCAAAACTCAAAAACTCCAAAACTCCGAAACTCCAAAACTCCAAAGCTCCGAAACTCCGAAACTCCAAAACTCCAAAACTCCAAAACTCCAAAACTCCAAAACTCCAAAACTCCAAAACTCCAAAACTCCGAAACTCCAAAACTCCAAAACTCCAAAACACCGAAACTCCGAAACTCCGAAACTCCGAAACTCCGAAACTCCGAAACTCCAAAACTCCAAAACTCCAAAACTCCGAAACTCCGAAACTCCAAAACTCCAAAACTCTAGAACTCCGAAACTCCAAAACTCCAAAACTCCAAAACTCCAAAACTCCAAAACTCCAAAACTCCGAAACTCCAAAACTCCGAAACTCCAAAACTCCAAAACTCCGAAACTCCAAAACTCCGAAACTCCAAAACTCCAAAACTCCAAAACTCCAAAACTCCAAAACTCCAAAACTCCAAAACTCCGAAACTCCGAAACTCCAAAACTCCAAAACTCCAAAACTCCGAAACTCCAAAACTCCGAAACTCCAAAACTCCAAAACTCCAAAACTGCAAAACTCCAAAACTCCAAAACTCCGAAACTCCAAAACTCCAAAACTCCGAAACTCCGAAACTCCAAAACTCCAAAACTCCGAAACTCCAAAACTCCAAAACTCCAAAACTCCAAAACTCCAAAACTCCAAAACTCCGAAACTCCGAAACTCCAAAACTCCGAAACTCCGAAACTCCAAAACTCCAAAACTCCAAAACTCCGAAACTCCAAAACTCCGAAACTCCGAAACTCCAAAACTCCAAAACTCCAAAACTCCGAAACTCCAAAACTCCAAAACTCCGAAACTCCGAAACTCCGAAACTCGAAAACTCCGAAACTCCGAAACTCCAAAACTCCAAAACTCCAAAACTCCGATACTCCGAAACTCGGAAACTCCCAAACTCCAAAACTCGAAAACTCCGAAACTCCGAAACTCCGAAACTCCAAAACTCCAAACCTCCAAAACTCCAAAACTCCAAAACTCCTAAACTCCGAAACTCCGAAACTCCAAAACTCTAAAACTCTAGAACTCCGAAACTCCAAAACTCCAAAACTCCAAAACTCTAGAACTCCGAAACTCCAAAACTCCAAAACTCCAAAACTCCAAAACTCCGAAACTCCGAAACTCCGAAACTCCAAAACTCCGAAACTCCGAAACTCCGAAACTCCAAAACTCCGAAACTCCGAACCTCCGAAACTCCGAAACTCCAAAACTCCGAAACTCCAAAACTCCGAAACTCCAAAACTCCGAAACTCCAAAACTCCAAAACTCCAAAACTCCGAAACTCCGAAACTCCGAAACTCCGAAACTCCAAAACTCCGAAACTCCAAAACTCTGAAACTCCAAAACTGCGAAACTCCAAAACTCCAAAACTCCAAAACTCCAAAACTCCGAAACTCCAAAACTCCGAAACTCCAAAACTCCAAAACTCCGAAACTCCAAAACTCCAAAACTCCGAAACTCCGAAACTCCAAAACTCCGAAACTCCAAAACTCCGAAACTCCAAAACTCCAAAACTCCGAAACTCCAAAACTCCGAAACTCCAAAACTCCAAAACTCCGAAACTCCAAAACTCCGAAACTCCAAAACTCCAAAACTCCAAAACTCCAAAACTCCAAAACTCCAAAACTCCGAAACTCCAAAATTCCAAAACTCCAAAACTCCAAAACTCCAAAACTCCAAAACTCCGAAACTCCAAAACTCCGAAACTCCAAAACTCCAAAACTCCAAAACTCCAAAACTCCAAAACTCCAAAACTCCAAAACTCCGAAACTCCAAAACTCCAAAACTCCGAAACTCCGAAACTCCGAAACTCCAAAACTCCGAAACTCCGAAACTCCAAAACTCCGAAACTCCAAAACTGCGAAACTCCGAAACTCCGAAACTCCGAAACTCCAAAACTCCAAAACTCCAAAACTCCGAAACTCCGAAACTCCGAAACTCCAAAACTCCAAAACTCCAAAACTCCAAAACTCCGAAACTCCAAAACTCCGAAACTCCAAAACTCCAAAACTCCGAAACTCCAAAACTCCAAAACTCCGAAACTCCAAAACTCCGAAACTCCGAAACTCCAAAACTCCGAAACTCCGAAACTCCAAAACTCCGAAACTCAGAAACTCCGAAACTCCGAAACTCCAAAACTCCGAAACTCCGAAACTCCGAAACTCCAAAACTCCAAACCTCCAAAACTCCAAAACTCCAAAACTCCAAAACTCCGAAACTCCGAAACTCCAAAACTCCAAAACTCTAGAACTCCGAAACTCCAAAACTCCAAAACTCCAAAACTCCGAAACTCCAAAACTCCGAAACTCCAAAACTCCAAAACTCCAAAACTCCGAAACTCCAAAACTCCGAAACTCCAAAACTCCAAAACTCCAAAACTCCAAAACTCCAAAACTCCGAAACTCCAAAACTCCAAAACTCCAAAACTCCGAAACTCCGAAACTCCAAAACTCCAAAACTCCGAAACTCCGAAACTCCGAAACTCCGAAACTCCAAAACTCCGAAACTCCAAAACTCCAAAACTCCAAAACTCCAAAACTCCAAAACTCCGAAACTCCAAAACTCCAAAACTCCGAAACTCCGAAACTCCAAAACTCCAAAACTCCGAAACTCCGAAACTCCAAAACTCCAAAACTGCAAAACTCCAAAACTGCAAAACTCCGAAACTCCAAAACTCCAAAACTCCAAAACTCCAAAACTCCGAAACTCCGAAACTCCAAAACTCCAAAACTCCGAAACTCCAAAACTCCAAAACTCCAAAACTCCAAAACTGCAAAACTCCAAAACTCCAAAACTCCGAAACTCCAAAACTCCAAAACTCCGAAACTCCGAAACTCCAAAACTCCAAAACTCCGAAACTCCAAAACTCCAAAACTCCAAAACTCAAAAACTCCAAAACTCCAAAACTCCGAAACTCCGAAACTCCAAAACTCCGAAACTCCGAAACTCCAAAACTCCAAAACTCCAAAACTCCGAAACTCCAAAACTCCGAAACTCCGAAACTCCAAAACTCCAAAACTCCAAAACTCCGAAACTCCAAAACTCCAAAACTCCGAAACTCCGAAACTCCGAAACTCGAAAACTCCGAAACTCCGAAACTCCAAAACTCCAAAACTCCAAAACTCCGATACTCCGAAACTCGGAAACTCCCAAACTCCAAAACTCGAAAACTCCGAAACTCCGAAACTCCGAAACTCCAAAACTCCAAACCTCCAAAACTCCAAAACTCCAAAACTCCTAAACTCCGAAACTCCGAAACTCCAAAACTCTAAAACTCTAGAACTCCGAAACTCCAAAACTCCAAAACTCCAAAACTCTAGAACTCCGAAACTCCAAAACTCCAAAACTCCAAAACTCCAAAACTCCGAAACTCCGAAACTCCGAAACTCCAAAACTCCGAAACTCCGAAACTCCGAAACTCCAAAACTCCGAAACTCCGAAACTCCGAAACTCCGAAACTCCAAAACTCCAAAACTCCAAAACTCCGAAACTCCAAAACTCCGAAACTCCAAAACTCCAAAACTCCAAAACTCCAAAACTCCGAAACTCCAAAACTCCGAAACTCCAAAACTCCGAAACTCCAAAACTCAAAAACTCCAAAACTCAAAAACTCCAAAACTCCGAAACTCCAAAACTCCGAAACTCCAAAACTCCGAAACTCCGAAACTCCGAAACTCCAAAACTCCGAAACTCCAAAACTCCGAAACTCCGAAACTCCGAAACTCCGAAACTCCAAAACTCCAAAACTCCAAAACTCCGAAACTCCAAAACTCCGAAACTCCAAAACTCCAAAACTCCAAAACTCCAAAACTCCGAAACTCCAAAACTCCGAAACTCCAAAACTCAAAAACTCCAAAACTCCGAAACTCCAAAACTCCAAAGCTCCGAAACTCCGAAACTCCAAAACTCCAAAACTCCAAAACTCCAAAACTCCAAAACTCCAAAACTCCAAAACTCCGAAACTCCAAAACTCCAAAACTCCAAAACACCGAAACTCCGAAACTCCGAAACTCCGAAACTCCGAAACTCCGAAACTCCGAAACTCCAAAACTCCAAAACTCCAAAACTCCGAAACTCCGAAACTCCAAAACTCCAAAACTCTAGAACTCCGAAACTCCAAAACTCCAAAACTCCAAAACTCCAAAACTCCAAAACTCCAAAACTCCGAAACTCCAAAACTCCGAAACTCCAAAACTCCAAAACTCCGAAACTCCAAAACTCCGAAACTCCAAAACTCCAAAACTCCAAAACTCCAAAACTCCAAAACTCCAAAACTCCAAAACTCCGAAACTCCGAAACTCCGAAACTCCGAAACTCCGAAACTCCGAAACTCCAAAACTCCAAAACTCCAAAACTCCGAAACTCCAAAACTCCGAAACTCCAAAACTCCAAAACTCCAAAACTGCAAAACTCCAAAACTCCAAAACTCCGAAACTCCAAAACTCCAAAACTCCGAAACTCCGAAACTCCAAAACTCCAAAACTCCGAAACTCCAAAACTCCAAAACTCCAAAACTCCAAAACTCCAAAACTCCAAAACTCCGAAACTCCGAAACTCCAAAACTCCGAAACTCCGAAACTCCAAAACTCCAAAACTCCAAAACTCCGAAACTCCAAAACTCCGAAACTCCGAAACTCCAAAACTCCAAAACTCCAAAACTCCGAAACTCCAAAACTCCAAAACTCCGAAACTCCGAAACTCCGAAACTCGAAAACTCCGAAACTCCGAAACTCCAAAACTCCAAAACTCCAAAACTCCGATACTCCGAAACTCGGAAACTCCCAAACTCCAAAACTCGAAAACTCCGAAACTCCGAAACTCCGAAACTCCAAAACTCCAAACCTCCAAAACTCCAAAACTCCAAAACTCCTAAACTCCGAAACTCCGAAACTCCAAAACTCTAAAACTCTAGAACTCCGAAACTCCAAAACTCCAAAACTCCAAAACTGTAGAACTCCGAAACTCCAAAACTCCAAAACTCCAAAACTCCGAAACTCCGAAACTCCGAAACTCCAAAACTCCGAAACTCCGAAACTCCGAAACTCCAAAACTCCGAAACTCCGAACCTCCGAAACTCCGAAACTCCAAAACTCCGAAACTCCAAAACTCCGAAACTCCAAAACTCCGAAACTCCAAAACTCCAAAACTCCAAAACTCCGAAACTCCGAAACTCCGAAACTCCGAAACTCCAAAACTCCGAAACTCCAAAACTCTGAAACTCCAAAACTCCGAAACTCCAAAACTCCAAAACTCCAAAACTCCAAAACTCCGAAACTCCAAAACTCCGAAACTCCAAAACTCCAAAACTCCGAAACTCCAAAACTCCAAAACTCCGAAACTCCGAAACTCCAAAACTCCGAAACTCCAAAACTCCGAAACTCCAAAACTCCAAAACTCCGAAACTCCAAAACTCCGAAACTCCAAAACTCCAAAACTCCGAAACTCCAAAACTCCGAAACTCCAAAACTCCAAAACTCCAAAACTCCAAAACTCCAAAACTCCAAAACTCCAAAACTCCGAAACTCCAAAATTCCAAAACTCCAAAACTCCAAAACTCCAAAACTCCAAAACTCCGAAACTCCAAAACTCCGAAACTCCAAAACTCCAAAACTCCAAAACTCCAAAACTCCAAAACTCCAAAACTCCGAAACTCCAAAACTCCAAAACTCCGAAACTCCGAAACTCCGAAACTCCAAAACTCCGAAACTCCGAAACTCCAAAACTCCGAAACTCCAAAACTGCGAAACTCCGAAACTCCGAAACTCCGAAACTCCAAAACTCCAAAACTCCAAAACTCCGAAACTCCGAAACTCCGAAACTCCAAAACTCCAAAACTCCAAAACTCCAAAACTCCGAAACTCCAAAACTCCGAAACTCCAAAACTCCAAAACTCCGAAACTCCAAAACTCCAAAACTCCGAAACTCCAAAACTCCGAAACTCCGAAACTCCAAAACTCCGAAACTCCGAAACTCCAAAACTCCGAAACTCAGAAACTCCGAAACTCCGAAACTCCAAAACTCCGAAACTCCGAAACTCCGAAACTCCAAAACTCCAAACCTCCAAAACTCCAAAACTCCAAAACTCCAAAACTCCGAAACTCCGAAACTCCAAAACTCCAAAACTCTAGAACTCCGAAACTCCAAAACTCCAAAACTCCAAAACTCCGAAACTCCAAAACTCCGAAACTCCAAAACTCCAAAACTCCAAAACTCCGAAACTCCAAAACTCCGAAACTCCAAAACTCCAAAACTCCAAAACTCCAAAACTCCAAAACTCCGAAACTCCAAAACTCCAAAACTCCAAAACTCCGAAACTCCGAAACTCCAAAACTCCAAAACTCCGAAACTCCGAAACTCCGAAACTCCGAAACTCCAAAACTCCGAAACTCCAAAACTCCAAAACTCCAAAACTCCAAAACTCCAAAACTCCGAAACTCCAAAACTCCAAAACTCCGAAACTCCGAAACTCCAAAACTCCAAAACTCCGAAACTCCGAAACTCCAAAACTCCAAAACTGCAAAACTCCAAAACTGCAAAACTCCGAAACTCCAAAACTCCAAAACTCCAAAACTCCAAAACTCCGAAACTCCGAAACTCCAAAACTCCAAAACTCCGAAACTCCAAAACTCCAAAACTCCAAAACTCCAAAACTGCAAAACTCCAAAACTCCAAAACTCCGAAACTCCAAAACTCCAAAACTCCGAAACTCCGAAACTCCAAAACTCCAAAACTCCGAAACTCCAAAACTCCAAAACTCCAAAACTCAAAAACTCCAAAACTCCAAAACTCCGAAACTCCGAAACTCCAAAACTCCGAAACTCCGAAACTCCAAAACTCCAAAACTCCAAAACTCCGAAACTCCAAAACTCCGAAACTCCGAAACTCCAAAACTCCAAAACTCCAAAACTCCGAAACTCCAAAACTCCAAAACTCCGAAACTCCGAAACTCCGAAACTCCGAAACTCCAAAACTCCAAACCTCCAAAACTCCAAAACTCCAAAACTCCGATACTCCGAAACTCGGAAACTCCCAAACTCCAAAACTCGAAAACTCCGAAACTCCGAAACTCCGAAACTCCAAAACTCCAAACCTCCAAAACTCCAAAACTCCAAAACTCCTAAACTCCGAAACTCCGAAACTCCAAAACTCTAAAACTCTAGAACTCCGAAACTCCAAAACTCCAAAACTCCAAAACTCTAGAACTCCGAAACTCCAAAACTCCAAAACTCCAAAACTCCAAAACTCCGAAACTCCGAAACTCCGAAACTCCAAAACTCCGAAACTCCGAAACTCCAAAACTCCGAAACTCCGAAACTCCGAAACTCCGAAACTCCAAAACTCCAAAACTCCAAAACTCCGAAACTCCAAAACTCCGAAACTCCAAAACTCCAAAACTCCAAAACTCCAAAACTCCGAAACTCCAAAACTCCGAAACTCCAAAACTCCAAAACTCCAAAACTCCGAAACTCCAAAACTCCAAAACTCCGAAACTCCGAAACTCCAAAACTCCGAAACTCCGAAACTCCAAAACTCCGAAACTCCAAAACTCCGAAACTCCGAAACTCCGAAACTCCGAAACTCCAAAACTCCAAAACTCCAAAACTCCGAAACTCCAAAACTCCGAAACTCCAAAACTCCAAAACTCCAAAACTCCGAAACTCCAAAACTCCGAAACTCCAAAACTCCAAAACTCCGAAACTCCAAAACTCCAAAACTCCGAAACTCCGAAACTCCAAAACTCCGAAACTCCAAAACTCCAAAACTCCAAAACTAAAAAACTCCAAAACTCCAAAACTCCAAAACTCCGAAACTCCAAAATTCCAAAACTCCAAAACTCCAAAACTCCAAAACTCCAAAACTCCGAAACTCCAAAACTCCGAAACTCCAAAACTCCAAAACTCCAAAACTCCAAAACTCCAAAACTCCAAAACTCCGAAACTCCAAAACTCCAAAACTCCGAAACTCCTAAACTCCGAAACTCCAAAACTCCGAAACTCCGAAACTCCAAAACTCCGAAACTCCAAAACTCCGAAACTCCGAAACTCCGAAACTCCGAAACTCCGAAACTCAAAAACTCCAAAACTCCAAAACTCCGAAACTCCAAAACTCCGAAACTCCAAAACTCCAAAACTCCAAAACTCCAAAACTCCGAAACTCCAAAACTCCGAAACTCCAAAACTCCAAAACTCCGAAACTCCAAAACTCCAAAACTCCGAAACTCCGAAACTCCAAAACTCCGAAACTCCAAAACTCCAAAACTCCAAAACTCCAAAACTCCAAAACTCCAAAACTCCGAAACTCCAAAATTCCAAAACTCCAAAACTCCAAAACTCCAAAACTCCGAAACTCCAAAACTCCGAAACTCCAAAACTCCAAAACTCCAAAACTCCAAAACTCCAAAACTCCAAAACTCCGAAACTCCGAAACTCCAAAACTCCAAAACTCCGAAACTCCAAAACTCCAAAACTCCGAAACTCCGAAACTCCAAAACTCCAAAACTCCGAAACTCCAAAACTCCAAAACTCCAAAACTGCAAAACTCCAAAACTGCAAAACTCCGAAACTCCAAAACTCCAAAACTCCAAAACTCCAAAACTCCGAAACTCCGAAACTCCAAAACTCCAAAACTCCGAAACTCCAAAACTCCAAAACTCCAAAACTGCAAAACTCCAAAACTCCAAAACTCCGAAACTCCAAAACTCCAAAACTCCGAAACTCCGAAACTCCAAAACTCCAAAACTCCGAAACTCCAAAACTCCAAAACTGCAAAACTCCGAAACTCCAAAACTCCAAAACTCCAAAACTCCGAAACTCCGAAACTCCAAAACTCCAAAACTCCAAAACTGAGAAACTCCAAAACTCCGAAACTCCGAAACTCCAAAACTCCAAAACTCCAAAACTCCGAAACTCCAAAACTCCAAAAACTCCAAAACTCCGAAACTCCGAAACTCCGAAACTCCGCAACTCCGAAACTCCGAAACTCCGAAACTCCAAAACTCCGAAACTCCGAAACTCCAAAACTCCAAAACTCCGAAACTCCAAAACTCCGAAACTCCAAAACTCCAAAACTCCAAAACTCCAAAACTCCGAAACTCCAAAACTCCGAAACTCCAAAACTCCAAAACTCCAAAACTCCGAAACTCCAAAACTCCGAAACTCCAAAACTCCGAAACTCCGAAACTCCGAAACTCCGAAACTCCAAAACTCCGAAACTCCGAAACTCCAAAACTCCGAAACTCCAAAACTCCAAAACTCCAAAACTCCAAAACTCCGAAACTCCGAAACTCCGAAACTCCAAAACTCCAAAACTCCAAAACTCCAAAACTTCAAAACTCCGAAACTCCAAAACTCCGAAACTCCAAAACTCCAAAACTCCAAAACTCCAAAACTCCAAAACTCCAAAACTCCGAAACTCCAAAACTCCAAAACTCCAAAACTCCAAAACTCCAAAACTGCAAAACTCCAAAACTCCAAAACTCCGAAACTCCAAAACTCCAAAACTCCGAAACTCCGAAACTCCGAAACTCCAAAACTCCGAAACTCCGAAACTCCAAAACTCCGAAACTCCAAAACTCCGAAACTCCGAAACTCCGAAACTCCGAAACTCCAAAACTCCAAAACTCCAAAACTCCAAAACTCCAAAACTCCGAAACTCCGAAACTCCAAAACTCCAAAACTCCAAAACTCCAAAACTTCAAAACTCCGAAACTCCAAAACTCCGAAACTCCAAAACTCCAAAACTCCAAAACTCCAAAACTCCGAAACTCCAAAACTCCAAAACTCCAAAACTCCAAAACTCCAAAACTGCAAAACTCCAAAACTCCAAAACTCCGAAACTCCAAAACTCCAAAACTCCGAAACTCCGAAACTCCGAAACTCCAAAACTCCGAAACTCCGAAACTCCAAAACTCCGAAACTCCAAAACTCCGAAACTCCGAAACTCCGAAACTCCGAAACTCCAAAACTCCAAAACTCCAAAACTCCGAAACTCCAAAACTCCGAAACTCCAAAACTCCAAAACTCCAAAACTCCAAAACTCCAAAACTCCAAAACTCCAAAACTCCAAAACTCCGAAACTCCAAAACTCCAAAACTCCAAAACTCCAAAACTCCAAAACTCCGAAACTCCGAAACTCCGAAACTCCAAAACTACAAAACTCCGGAACTCCGAAACTCCAAAACTCCAAAACTCCGAAACTCCGAAACTCCGAAACTCCAAAACTCCGAAACTCCGAAACTCCGAAACTCCAAAACTCCGAAACTCCGAAACTCCAAAACTCCGAAACTCCGAAACTCCGAAACTCCGAAACTCAAAAACTCCAAAACTCCAAAACTCCGAAACTCCAAAACTCCGAAACTCCAAAACTCCAAAACTCCAAAACTCCAAAACTCCGAAACTCCAAAACTCCGAAACTCCAAAACTCCGAAACTCCAAAACTCCAAAACTCCGAAACTCCGAAACTCCAAAACTCCGAAACTCCGAAACTCCAAAACTCCAAAACTCCAAAACTCCAAAACTCCAAAACTCCGAAACTCCAAAATTCCAAAACTCCAAAACTCCAAAACTCCAAAACTCCAAAACTCCGAAACTCCAAAACTCCGAAACTCCAAAACTCCAAAACTCCAAAACTCCAAAACTCCAAAACTCCAAAACTCCGAAACTCCGAAACTCCAAAACTCCAAAACTCCGAAACTCCAAAACTCCAAAACTCCGAAACTCCGAAACTCCAAAACTCCAAAACTCCGAAACTCCAAAACTCCAAAACTCCAAAACTGCAAAACTCCAAAACTGCAAAACTCCGAAACTCCAAAACTCCAAAACTCCAAAACTCCAAAACTCCGAAACTCCGAAACTCCAAAACTCCAAAACTCCGAAACTCCAAAACTCCAAAACTCCAAAACTGCAAAACTCCAAAACTCCAAAACTCCGAAACTCCAAAACTCCGAAACTCCGAAACTCCAAAACTCCAAAACTCCGAAACTCCAAAACTCCAAAACTGCAAAACTCCGAAACTCCAAAACTCCAAAACTCCAAAACTCCGAAACTCCGAAACTCCAAAACTCCAAAACTCCGAAACTCCAAAACTCCGAAACTCCGAAACTCCAAAACTCCAAAACTCCAAAACTCCGAAACTCCAAAACTCCAAAAACTCCAAAACTCCGAAACTCCGAAACTCCGAAACTCCGAAACTCCGAAACTCCGAAACTCCGAAACTCCAAAACTCCGAAACTCCGAAACTCCGAAACTCCAAAACTCCAAAACTCCGAAACTCCAAAACTCCGAAACTCCAAAACTCCAAAACTCCAAAACTCCGAAACTCCAAAACTCCGAAACTCCAAAACTCCGAAACTCCAAAACTCCGAAACTCCAAAACTCCAAAACTCCAAAACTCCGAAACTCCAAAACTCCGAAACTCCAAAACTCCAAAACTCCAAAACTCCAAAACTCCGAAACTCCAAAACTCCAAAACTCCAAAACTCCAAAACTCCAAAACTGCAAAACTCCAAAACTCCAAAACTCCAAAACTCCAAAACTCCAAAACTCCGAAACTCCGAAACTCCGAAACTCCAAAACTCCGAAACTCCGAAACTCCAAAACTCCGAAACTCCAAAACTCCAAAACTCCAAAACTCCAAAACTCCGAAACTCCGAAACTCCGAAACTCCAAAACTCCAAAACTCCAAAACTCCAAAACTTCAAAACTCCGAAACTCCAAAACTCCGAAACTCCAAAACTCCAAAACTCCAAAACTCCAAAACTCCAAAACTCCGAAACTCCAAAACTCCAAAACTCCAAAACTCCAAAACTCCAAAACTGCAAAACTCCAAAACTCCAAAACTCCGAAACTCCAAAACTCCAAAACTCCGAAACTCCGAAACTCCGAAACTCCAAAACTCCGAAACTCCGAAACTCCAAAACTCCGAAACTCCAAAACTCCGAAACTCCGAAACTCCGAAACTCCGAAACTCCAAAACTCCAAAACTCCAAAACTCCAAAACTCCGAAACTCCGAAACTCCAAAACTCCAAAACTCCAAAACTCCAAAACTTCAAAACTCCGAAACTCCAAAACTCCGAAACTCCAAAACTCCGAAACTCCAAAACTCCGAAACTCCAAAACTCCAAAACTCCAAAACTCCAAAACTCCAAAACTCCAAAACTCCGAAACTCCGAAACTCCAAAACTCCAAAACTCCGAAACTCCAAAACTCCAAAACTCCGAAACTCCGAAACTCCGAAACTCCAAAACTCCAAAACTCCGAAACTCCAAAACTCCAAAACTCCAAAACTGCAAAACTCCAAAACTGCAAAACTCCGAAACTCCAAAACTCCAAAACTCCAAAACTCCAAAACTCCGAAACTCCGAAACTCCAAAACTCCAAAACTCCGAAACTCCAAAACTCCAAAACTCCAAAACTGCAAAACTCCAAAACTCCAAAACTCCGAAACTCCAAAACTCCGAAACTCCGAAACTCCAAAACTCCAAAACTCCGAAACTCCAAAACTCCAAAACTGCAAAACTCCGAAACTCCAAAACTCCAAAACTCCAAAACTCCGAAACTCCGAAACTCCGAAACTCCAAAACTCCAAAACTCCAAAACTCCGAAACTCCAAAACTCCGAAACTCCGAAACTCCAAAACTCCAAAACTCCAAAACTCCGAAACTCCAAAACTCCAAAAACTCCAAAACTCCGAAACTCCGAAACTCCGAAACTCCGAAACTCCGAAACTCCAAAACTCCGAAACTCCGAAACTCCGAAACTCCAAAACTCCAAAACTCCGAAACTCCAAAACTCCGAAACTCCAAAACTCCAAAACTCCAAAACTCCAAAACTCCGAAACTCCAAAACTCCGAAACTCCAAAACTCCAAAACTCCAAAACTCCGAAACTCCAAAACTCCGAAACTCCAAAACTCCGAAACTCCAAAACTCCGAAACTCCAAAACTCCAAAACTCCAAAACTCCAAAACTCCGAAACTCCAAAACTCCGAAACTCCAAAACTCCAAAACTCCAAAACTCCAAAACTCCGAAACTCCAAAACTCCAAAACTCCAAAACTCCAAAACTCCAAAACTGCAAAACTCCAAAACTCCAAAACTCCGAAACTCCAAAACTCCAAAACTCCAAAACTCCAAAACTCCGAAACTCCGAAACTCCGAAACTCCAAAACTCCGAAACTCCGAAACTCCAAAACTCCGAAACTCCAAAACTCCAAAACTCCAAAACTCCAAAACTCCGAAACTCCGAAACTCCGAAACTCCAAAACTCCAAAACTCCAAAACTTCAAAACTCCGAAACTCCAAAACTCCGAAACTCCAAAACTCCAAAACTCCAAAACTCCAAAACTCCAAAACTCCGAAACTCCAAAACTCCAAAACTCCAAAACTCCAAAACTCCAAAACTGCAAAACTCCAAAACTCCAAAACTCCGAAACTCCAAAACTCCAAAACTCCGAAACTCCGAAACTCCGAAACTCCAAAACTCCGAAACTCCGAAACTCCAAAACTCCGAAACTCCAAAACTCCGAAACTCCGAAACTCCGAAACTCCAAAACTCCAAAACTCCAAAACTCCAAAACTCCGAAACTCCGAAACTCCAAAACTCCAAAACTCCAAAACTCCAAAACTTCAAAACTCCGAAACTCCAAAACTCCGAAACTCCAAAACTCCGAAACTCCAAAACTCCGAAACTCCAAAACTCCGAAACTCCAAAACTCCAAAACTCCAAAACTCCGAAACTCCAAAACTCCGAAACTCCAAAACTCCAAAACTCCAAAACTCCAAAACTCCGAAACTCCAAAACTCCAAAACTCCAAAACTCCAAAACTCCAAAACTGCAAAACTCCAAAACTCCAAAACTCCGAAACTCCAAAACTCCAAAACTCCAAAACTCCAAAACTCCGAAACTCCGAAACTCCGAAACTCCAAAACTCCGAAACTCCGAAACTCCAAAACTCCGAAACTCCAAAACTCCAAAACTCCAAAACTCCAAAACTCCGAAACTCCGAAACTCCGAAACTCCAAAACTCCAAAACTCCAAAACTCCAAAACTTCAAAACTCCGAAACTCCAAAACTCCGAAACTCCAAAACTCCAAAACTCCAAAACTCCAAAACTCCAAAACTCCGAAACTCCAAAACTCCAAAACTCCAAAACTCCAAAACTCCAAAACTGCAAAACTCCAAAACTCCAAAACTCCGAAACTCCAAAACTCCAAAACTCCGAAACTCCGAAACTCCGAAACTCCAAAACTCCGAAACTCCGAAACTCCAAAACTCCAAAACTCCGAAACTCCAAAACTCCGAAACTCCGAAACTCCGAAACTCCAAAACTCCAAAACTCCAAAACTCCAAAACTCCAAAACTCCGAAACTCCGAAACTCCAAAACTCCAAAACTCCAAAACTCCAAAACTTCAAAACTCCGAAACTCCAAAACTCCGAAACTCCAAAACTCCGAAACTCCAAAACTCCGAAACTCCAAAACTCCAAAACTCCAAAACTCCAAAACTCCAAAACTCCGAAACTCCGAAACTCCAAAACTCCAAAACTCCGAAACTCCAAAACTCCAAAACTCCGAAACTCCGAAACTCCAAAACTCCAAAACTCCGAAACTCCAAAACTCCAAAACTCCAAAACTGCAAAACTCCAAAACTGCAAAACTCCGAAACTCCAAAACTCCAAAACTCCAAAACTCCAAAACTCCGAAACTCCGAAACTCCAAAACTCCAAAACTCCGAAACTCCAAAACTCCAAAACTCCAAAACTGCAAAACTCCAAAACTCCAAAACTCCGAAACTCCAAAACTCCGAAACTCCGAAACTCCAAAACTCCAAAACTCCGAAACTCCAAAACTCCAAAACTGCAAAACTCCGAAACTCCAAAACTCCAAAACTCCAAAACTCCGAAACTCCGAAACTCCAAAACTCCAAAACTCCAAAACTCCGAAACTCCAAAACTCCGAAACTCCGAAACTCCAAAACTCCAAAACTCCAAAACTCCGAAACTCCAAAACTCCAAAAACTCCAAAACTCCGAAACTCCGAAACTCCGAAACTCCGAAACTCCGAAACTCCGAAACTCCGAAACTCCAAAACTCCGAAACTCCGAAACTCCGAAACTCCAAAACTCCAAAACTCCGAAACTCCAAAACTCCGAAACTCCAAAACTCCAAAACTCCAAAACTCCAAAACTCCGAAACTCCAAAACTCCGAAACTCCAAAACTCCAAAACTCCGAAACTCCAAAACTCCGAAACTCCAAAACTCCGAAACTCCAAAACTCCGAAACTCCAAAACTCCAAAACTCCAAAACTCCAAAACTCCGAAACTCCAAAACTCCGAAACTCCAAAACTCCAAAACTCCAAAACTCCAAAACTCCGAAACTCCAAAACTCCAAAACTCCAAAACTCCAAAACTCCAAAACTGCAAAACTCCAAAACTCCAAAACTCCGAAACTCCAAAACTCCAAAACTCCAAAACTCCAAAACTCCGAAACTCCGAAACTCCGAAACTCCAAAACTCCGAAACTCCGAAACTCCAAAACTCCGAAACTCCAAAACTCCAAAACTCCAAAACTCCAAAACTCCGAAACTCCGAAACTCCGAAACTCCAAAACTCCAAAACTCCAAAACTCCAAAACTTCAAAACTCCGAAACTCCAAAACTCCAAAACTCCAAAACTCCAAAACTCCAAAACTCCAAAACTCCGAAACTCCAAAACTCCAAAACTCCAAAACTCCAAAACTCCAAAACTGCAAAACTCCAAAACTCCAAAACTCCGAAACTCCAAAACTCCAAAACTCCGAAACTCCGAAACTCCGAAACTCCAAAACTCCGAAACTCCGAAACTCCAAAACTCCGAAACTCCAAAACTCCGAAACTCCGAAACTCCGAAACTCCAAAACTCCAAAACTCCAAAACTCCAAAACTCCAAAACTCCGAAACTCCGAAACTCCAAAACTCCAAAACTCCAAAACTCCAAAACTTCAAAACTCCGAAACTCCAAAACTCCGAAACTCCAAAACTCCAAAACTCCAAAACTCCAAAACTCCAAAACTCCGAAACTCCAAAACTCCAAAACTCCAAAACTCCAAAACTGCAAAACTCCAAAACTCCAAAACTCCGAAACTCCAAAACTCCAAAACTCCGAAACTCCGAAACTCCGAAACTCCGAAACTCCAAAACTCCGAAACTCCGAAACTCCAAAACTCCGAAACTCCAAAACTCCGAAACTCCGAAACTCCGAAACTCCGAAACTCCAAAACTCCAAAACTCCAAAACTCCGAAACTCCAAAACTCCGAAACTCCAAAACTCCAAAACTCCAAAACTCCAAAACTCCGAAACTCCAAAACTCCGAAACTCCAAAACTCCAAAACTCCAAAACTCCGAAACTCCAAAACTCCAAAACTCCGAAACTCCGAAACTCCAAAACTCCAAAACTCCAAAACTCCAAAACTCCAAAACTCCAAAACTCCAAAACTGCAAAACTCCAAAACTCCAAAACTCCGAAACTCCAAAACTCCAAAACTCCAAAACACCGAAACTCCAAAACTCCAAAACTCCAAAACACCGAAACTCCGAAACTCCGAAACTCCGAAACTCCGAAACTCCGAAACTCCGAAACTCCAAAACTCCAAAACTCCAAAACTCCGAAACTCCAAAACTCTAGAACTCCGAAACTCCAAAACTCCAAAACTCCAAAACTCCAAAACTCCGAAACTCCAAAACTCCAAAACTCCAAAACTCCAAAACTCCGAAACTCCGAAACTCCGAAACTCCGAAACTCCGAAACTCCGAAACTCCAAAACTCCAAAACTCCAAAACTCCAAAACTCCAAAACTCCGAAACTCCAAAACTCCGAAACTCCAAAACTCCAAAACTCCGAAACTCCAAAACTCCGAATCTCCAAAACTCCAAAACTCCAAAACTCCAAAACTCCGAAACTCCAAAACTCCAAAACTCCAAAACTCCAAAACTCCAAAACTCCGAAACTCCGAAACTCCGAAACTCCGAAACTCCAAAACTCCGAAACTCCGAAACTCCAAAACTCCGAAACTCCAAAACTCCAAAACTCCAAAACTCCAAAACTCCGAAACTCCGAAACTCCGAAACTCCAAAACTCCAAAACTCCAAAACTCCAAAACTTCAAAACTCCGAAACTCCAAAACTCCGAAACTCCAAAACTCCAAAACTCCAAAACTCCAAAACTCCAAAACTCCAAAACTCCGAAACTCCAAAACTCCAAAACTCCAAAACTCCAAAACTCCAAAACTGCAAAACTCCAAAACTCCAAAACTCCGAAACTCCAAAACTCCAAAACTCCGAAACTCCGAAACTCCGAAACTCCAAAACTCCGAAACTCCGAAACTCCAAAACTCCGAAACTCCAAAACTCCGAAACTCCGAAACTCCGAAACTCCGAAACTCCAAAACTCCAAAACTCCAAAACTCCAAAACTCCAAAACTCCGAAACTCCGAAACTCCAAAACTCCAAAACTCCAAAACTCCAAAACTTCAAAACTCCGAAACTCCAAAACTCCGAAACTCCAAAACTCCAAAACTCCAAAACTCCAAAACTCCGAAACTCCAAAACTCCAAAACTCCAAAACTCCAAAACTCCAAAACTGCAAAACTCCAAAACTCCAAAACTCCGAAACTCCAAAACTCCAAAACTCCGAAACTCCGAAACTCCGAAACTCCAAAACTCCGAAACTCCGAAACTCCAAAACTCCGAAACTCCAAAACTCCGAAACTCCGAAACTCCGAAACTCCGAAACTCCAAAACTCCAAAACTCCAAAACTCCGAAACTCCAAAACTCCGAAACTCCAAAACTCCAAAACTCCAAAACTCCAAAACTCCAAAACTCCAAAACTCCAAAACTCCAAAACTCCGAAACTCCAAAACTCCAAAACTCCAAAACTCCAAAACTCCAAAACTCCGAAACTCCGAAACTCCGAAACTCCAAAACTACAAAACTCCGGAACTCCGAAACTCCAAAACTCCAAAACTCCGAAACTCCGAAACTCCAAAACTCCGAAACTCCGAAACTCCGAAACTCCAAAACTCCGAAACTCCGAAACTCCAAAACTCCGAAACTCCGAAACTCCGAAACTCCGAAACTCAAAAACTCCAAAACTCCAAAACTCCGAAACTCCAAAACTCCGAAACTCCAAAACTCCAAAACTCCAAAACTCCAAAACTCCGAAACTCCAAAACTCCGAAACTCCAAAACTCCGAAACTCCAAAACTCCAAAACTCCGAAACTCCGAAACTCCAAAACTCCGAAACTCCGAAACTCCAAAACTCCAAAACTCCAAAACTCCAAAACTCCAAAACTCCGAAACTCCAAAATTCCAAAACTCCAAAACTCCAAAACTCCAAAACTCCAAAACTCCGAAACTCCAAAACTCCGAAACTCCAAAACTCCAAAACTCCAAAACTCCAAAACTCCAAAACTCCAAAACTCCGAAACTCCGAAACTCCAAAACTCCAAAACTCCGAAACTCCAAAACTCCAAAACTCCGAAACTCCGAAACTCCAAAACTCCAAAACTCCGAAACTCCAAAACTCCAAAACTCCAAAACTGCAAAACTCCAAAACTGCAAAACTCCGAAACTCCAAAACTCCAAAACTCCAAAACTCCAAAACTCCGAAACTCCGAAACTCCAAAACTCCAAAACTCCGAAACTCCAAAACTCCAAAACTCCAAAACTGCAAAACTCCAAAACTCCAAAACTCCGAAACTCCAAAACTCCGAAACTCCGAAACTCCAAAACTCCAAAACTCCGAAACTCCAAAACTCCAAAACTGCAAAACTCCGAAACTCCAAAACTCCAAAACTCCAAAACTCCGAAACTCCGAAACTCCAAAACTCCAAAACTCCGAAACTCCAAAACTCCGAAACTCCGAAACTCCAAAACTCCAAAACTCCAAAACTCCGAAACTCCAAAACTCCAAAACTCCAAAACTCCGAAACTCCGAAACTCCGAAACTCCGAAACTCCGAAACTCCGAAACTCCGAAACTCCAAAACTCCGAAACTCCGAAACTCCGAAACTCCAAAACTCCAAAACTCCGAAACTCCAAAACTCCGAAACTCCAAAACTCCAAAACTCCAAAACTCCGAAACTCCAAAACTCCGAAACTCCAAAACTCCGAAACTCCAAAACTCCGAAACTCCAAAACTCCAAAACTCCAAAACTCCGAAACTCCAAAACTCCGAAACTCCAAAACTCCAAAACTCCAAAACTCCAAAACTCCGAAACTCCAAAACTCCAAAACTCCAAAACTCCAAAACTCCAAAACTGCAAAACTCCAAAACTCCAAAACTCCAAAACTCCAAAACTCCAAAACTCCGAAACTCCGAAACTCCGAAACTCCAAAACTCCGAAACTCCGAAACTCCAAAACTCCGAAACTCCAAAACTCCAAAACTCCAAAACTCCAAAACTCCGAAACTCCGAAACTCCGAAACTCCAAAACTCCAAAACTCCAAAACTCCAAAACTTCAAAACTCCGAAACTCCAAAACTCCGAAACTCCAAAACTCCAAAACTCCAAAACTCCAAAACTCCAAAACTCCGAAACTCCAAAACTCCAAAACTCCAAAACTCCAAAACTCCAAAACTGCAAAACTCCAAAACTCCAAAACTCCGAAACTCCAAAACTCCAAAACTCCGAAACTCCGAAACTCCGAAACTCCAAAACTCCGAAACTCCGAAACTCCAAAACTCCGAAACTCCAAAACTCCGAAACTCCGAAACTCCGAAACTCCGAAACTCCAAAACTCCAAAACTCCAAAACTCCAAAACTCCAAAACTCCGAAACTCCGAAACTCCAAAACTCCAAAACTCCAAAACTCCAAAACTTCAAAACTCCGAAACTCCAAAACTCCGAAACTCCAAAACTCCGAAACTCCAAAACTCCGAAACTCCAAAACTCCAAAACTCCAAAACTCCAAAACTCCAAAACTCCAAAACTCCGAAACTCCGAAACTCCAAAACTCCAAAACTCCGAAACTCCAAAACTCCAAAACTCCGAAACTCCGAAACTCCAAAACTCCAAAACTCCGAAACTCCAAAACTCCAAAACTCCAAAACTGCAAAACTCCAAAACTGCAAAACTCCGAAACTCCAAAACTCCAAAACTCCAAAACTCCAAAACTCCGAAACTCCGAAACTCCAAAACTCCAAAACTCCGAAACTCCAAAACTCCAAAACTCCAAAACTGCAAAACTCCAAAACTCCAAAACTCCGAAACTCCAAAACTCCGAAACTCCGAAACTCCAAAACTCCAAAACTCCGAAACTCCAAAACTCCAAAACTGCAAAACTCCGAAACTCCAAAACTCCAAAACTCCAAAACTCCGAAACTCCGAAACTCCGAAACTCCAAAACTCCAAAACTCCAAAACTCCGAAACTCCAAAACTCCGAAACTCCGAAACTCCAAAACTCCAAAACTCCAAAACTCCGAAACTCCAAAACTCCAAAAACTCCAAAACTCCGAAACTCCGAAACTCCGAAACTCCGAAACTCCGAAACTCCAAAACTCCGAAACTCCGAAACTCCGAAACTCCAAAACTCCAAAACTCCGAAACTCCAAAACTCCGAAACTCCAAAACTCCAAAACTCCAAAACTCCAAAACTCCGAAACTCCAAAACTCCGAAACTCCAAAACTCCAAAACTCCAAAACTCCGAAACTCCAAAACTCCGAAACTCCAAAACTCCGAAACTCCAAAACTCCGAAACTCCAAAACTCCAAAACTCCAAAACTCCAAAACTCCGAAACTCCAAAACTCCGAAACTCCAAAACTCCAAAACTCCAAAACTCCAAAACTCCGAAACTCCAAAACTCCAAAACTCCAAAACTCCAAAACTCCAAAACTGCAAAACTCCAAAACTCCAAAACTCCGAAACTCCAAAACTCCAAAACTCCGAAACTCCGAAACTCCGAAACTCCAAAACTCCGAAACTCCGAAACTCCAAAACTCCGAAACTCCAAAACTCCAAAACTCCAAAACTCCAAAACTCCGAAACTCCGAAACTCCGAAACTCCAAAACTCCAAAACTCCAAAACTTCAAAACTCCGAAACTCCAAAACTCCGAAACTCCAAAACTCCAAAACTCCAAAACTCCAAAACTCCAAAACTCCGAAACTCCAAAACTCCAAAACTCCAAAACTCCAAAACTCCAAAACTGCAAAACTCCAAAACTCCAAAACTCCGAAACTCCAAAACTCCAAAACTCCGAAACTCCGAAACTCCGAAACTCCAAAACTCCGAAACTCCGAAACTCCAAAACTCCGAAACTCCAAAACTCCGAAACTCCGAAACTCCGAAACTCCAAAACTCCAAAACTCCAAAACTCCAAAACTCCGAAACTCCGAAACTCCAAAACTCCAAAACTCCAAAACTCCAAAACTTCAAAACTCCGAAACTCCAAAACTCCGAAACTCCAAAACTCCGAAACTCCAAAACTCCGAAACTCCAAAACTCCGAAACTCCAAAACTCCAAAACTCCAAAACTCCGAAACTCCAAAACTCCGAAACTCCAAAACTCCAAAACTCCAAAACTCCAAAACTCCGAAACTCCAAAACTCCAAAACTCCAAAACTCCAAAACTCCAAAACTGCAAAACTCCAAAACTCCAAAACTCCGAAACTCCAAAACTCCAAAACTCCAAAACTCCAAAACTCCGAAACTCCGAAACTCCGAAACTCCAAAACTCCGAAACTCCGAAACTCCAAAACTCCGAAACTCCAAAACTCCAAAACTCCAAAACTCCAAAACTCCGAAACTCCGAAACTCCGAAACTCCAAAACTCCAAAACTCCAAAACTCCAAAACTTCAAAACTCCGAAACTCCAAAACTCCGAAACTCCAAAACTCCAAAACTCCAAAACTCCAAAACTCCAAAACTCCGAAACTCCAAAACTCCAAAACTCCAAAACTCCAAAACTCCAAAACTGCAAAACTCCAAAACTCCAAAACTCCGAAACTCCAAAACTCCAAAACTCCGAAACTCCGAAACTCCGAAACTCCAAAACTCCGAAACTCCGAAACTCCAAAACTCCGAAACTCCAAAACTCCGAAACTCCGAAACTCCGAAACTCCAAAACTCCAAAACTCCAAAACTCCAAAACTCCAAAACTCCGAAACTCCGAAACTCCAAAACTCCAAAACTCCAAAACTCCAAAACTTCAAAACTCCGAAACTCCAAAACTCCGAAACTCCAAAACTCCGAAACTCCAAAACTCCGAAACTCCAAAACTCCAAAACTCCAAAACTCCAAAACTCCAAAACTCCGAAACTCCGAAACTCCAAAACTCCAAAACTCCGAAACTCCAAAACTCCAAAACTCCGAAACTCCGAAACTCCAAAACTCCAAAACTCCGAAACTCCAAAACTCCAAAACTCCAAAACTGCAAAACTCCAAAACTGCAAAACTCCGAAACTCCAAAACTCCAAAACTCCAAAACTCCAAAACTCCGAAACTCCGAAACTCCAAAACTCCAAAACTCCGAAACTCCAAAACTCCAAAACTCCAAAACTGCAAAACTCCAAAACTCCAAAACTCCGAAACTCCAAAACTCCGAAACTCCGAAACTCCAAAACTCCAAAACTCCGAAACTCCAAAACTCCAAAACTGCAAAACTCCGAAACTCCAAAACTCCAAAACTCCAAAACTCCGAAACTCCGAAACTCCAAAACTCCAAAACTCCAAAACTCCGAAACTCCAAAACTCCGAAACTCCGAAACTCCAAAACTCCAAAACTCCAAAACTCCGAAACTCCAAAACTCCAAAAACTCCAAAACTCCGAAACTCCGAAACTCCGAAACTCCGAAACTCCGAAACTCCGAAACTCCGAAACTCCAAAACTCCGAAACTCCGAAACTCCGAAACTCCAAAACTCCAAAACTCCGAAACTCCAAAACTCCGAAACTCCAAAACTCCAAAACTCCAAAACTCCAAAACTCCGAAACTCCAAAACTCCGAAACTCCAAAACTCCAAAACTCCGAAACTCCAAAACTCCGAAACTCCAAAACTCCGAAACTCCAAAACTCCGAAACTCCAAAACTCCAAAACTCCAAAACTCCAAAACTCCGAAACTCCAAAACTCCGAAACTCCAAAACTCCAAAACTCCAAAACTCCAAAACTCCGAAACTCCAAAACTCCAAAACTCCAAAACTCCAAAACTCCAAAACTGCAAAACTCCAAAACTCCAAAACTCCGAAACTCCAAAACTCCAAAACTCCAAAACTCCAAAACTCCGAAACTCCGAAACTCCGAAACTCCAAAACTCCGAAACTCCGAAACTCCAAAACTCCGAAACTCCAAAACTCCAAAACTCCAAAACTCCAAAACTCCGAAACTCCGAAACTCCGAAACTCCAAAACTCCAAAACTCCAAAACTCCAAAACTTCAAAACTCCGAAACTCCAAAACTCCGAAACTCCAAAACTCCAAAACTCCAAAACTCCAAAACTCCAAAACTCCGAAACTCCAAAACTCCAAAACTCCAAAACTCCAAAACTCCAAAACTGCAAAACTCCAAAACTCCAAAACTCCGAAACTCCAAAACTCCAAAACTCCGAAACTCCGAAACTCCGAAACTCCAAAACTCCGAAACTCCGAAACTCCAAAACTCCGAAACTCCAAAACTCCGAAACTCCGAAACTCCGAAACTCCAAAACTCCAAAACTCCAAAACTCCAAAACTCCAAAACTCCGAAACTCCGAAACTCCAAAACTCCAAAACTCCAAAACTCCAAAACTTCAAAACTCCGAAACTCCAAAACTCCGAAACTCCAAAACTCCAAAACTCCAAAACTCCAAAACTCCAAAACTCCGAAACTCCAAAACTCCAAAACTCCAAAACTCCAAAACTGCAAAACTCCAAAACTCCAAAACTCCGAAACTCCAAAACTCCAAAACTCCGAAACTCCGAAACTCCGAAACTCCGAAACTCCAAAACTCCGAAACTCCGAAACTCCAAAACTCCGAAACTCCAAAACTCCGAAACTCCGAAACTCCGAAACTCCGAAACTCCAAAACTCCAAAACTCCAAAACTCCGAAACTCCAAAACTCCGAAACTCCAAAACTCCAAAACTCCAAAACTCCAAAACTCCGAAACTCCAAAACTCCGAAACTCCAAAACTCCAAAACTCCAAAACTCCGAAACTCCAAAACTCCAAAACTCCGAAACTCCGAAACTCCAAAACTCCAAAACTCCAAAACTCCAAAACTCCAAAACTCCAAAACTCCAAAACTGCAAAACTCCAAAACTCCAAAACTCCGAAACTCCAAAACTCCAAAACTCCAAAACACCGAAACTCCGAAACTCCGAAACTCCGAAACTCCGAAACTCCGAAACTCCGAAACTCCAAAACTCCAAAACTCCAAAACTCCGAAACTCCAAAACTCTAGAACTCCGAAACTCCAAAACTCCAAAACTCCAAAACTCCAAAACTCCGAAACTCCAAAACTCCGAAACTCCAAAACTCCAAAACTCCGAAACTCCAAAACTCCGAAACTCCAAAACTCCAAAACTCCAAAACTCCAAAACTCCAAAACTCCAAAACTCCAAAACTCCGAAACTCCGAAACTCCGAAACTCCGAAACTCCGAAACTCCGAAACTCCAAAACTCCAAAACTCCAAAACTCCAAAACTCCAAAACTCCGAAACTCCAAAACTCCGAAACTCCAAAACTCCAAAACTCCGAAACTCCAAAACTCCGAATCTCCAAAACTCCAAAACTCCAAAACTCCAAAACTCCGAAACTCCAAAACTCCAAAACTCCAAAACTCCAAAACTCCAAAACTCCGAAACTCCGAAACTCCGAAACTCCAAAACTCCAAAACTCCGGAACTCCGAAACTCCAAAACTCCAAAACTCCGAAACTCCGAAACTCCGAAACTCCGAAACTCCAAAACTCCGAAACTCCGAAACTCCGAAACTCCAAAACTCCGAAACTCCGAAACTTCAAAACTCCGAAACTCCGAAACTCCGAAACTCCAAAACTCCAAAACTCCAAAACTCCGAAACTCCAAAACTCCGAAACTCCAAAACTCCAAAACTCCAAAACTCCAAAACTCCGAAACTCCAAAACTCCGAAACTCCAAAACTCCAAAACTCCAAAACTCCGAAACTCCGAAACTCCAAAACTCCGAAACTCCAAAACTCCGAAACTCCAAAACTCCAAAACTCCGAAACTCCAAAACTCCGAAACTCCGAAACTCCAAAACTCCGAAACTCCAAAACTCCGAAACTCCGAAACTCCGAAACTCCGAAACTCCAAAACTCCAAAACTCCAAAACTCCGAAACTCCAAAACTCCGAAACTCCAAAACTCCAAAACTCCAAAACTCCGAAACTCCAAAACTCCGAAACTCCAAAACTCCAAAACTCCAAAACTCCGAAACTCCAAAACTCCAAAACTCCGAAACTCCGAAACTCCAAAACTCCAAAACTCCAAAACTCCAAAACTCCAAAACTCCAAAACTGCAAAACTCCGAAACTCCGAAACTCCGAAACTCCGAAACTCCAAAACTCCAAAACTCCAAAACTCCAAAACTCCGAAACTCCAAAACTCTAGAACTCCGAAACTCCAAAACTCCAAAACTCCAAAACTCCAAAACTCCAAAACTCCGAAACTCCAAAACTCCGAAACTCCAAAACTCCAAAACTCCGAAACTCCAAAACTCCGAAACTCCAAAACTCCAAAACTCCAAAACTCCAAAACTCCGAAACTCCAAAACTCCAAAACTCCAAAACACCGAAACTCCGAAACTCCGAAACTCCGAAACTCCGAAACTCCGAAACTCCAAAACTCCAAAACTCCAAAACTCCAAAACTCCGAAACTCCAAAACTCTAGAACTCCGAAACTCCAAAACTCCAAAACTCCAAAACTCCAAAACTCCAAAACTCCGAAACTCCAAAACTCCGAAACTCCAAAACTCCAAAACTCCGAAACTCCAAAACTCCGAAACTCCAAAACTCCAAAACTCCAAAACTCCAAAACTCCAAAACTCCAAAACTCCGAAACTCCGAAACTCCGAAACTCCGAAACTCCGAAACTCCAAAACTCCAAAACTCCAAAACTCCAAAACTCCAAAACTCCGAAACTCCAAAACTCCGAAACTCCAAAACTCCAAAACTCCGAAACTCCAAAACTCCGAATCTCCAAAACTCCAAAACTCCAAAACTCCAAAACTCCGAAACTCCAAAACTCCAAAACTCCAAAACTCCAAAACTCCAAAACTCCGAAACTCCGAAACTCCGAAACTCCAAAACTACAAAACTCCGGAACTCCGAAACTCCAAAACTCAAAAACTCCGAAACTCCGAAACTCCGAAACTCCGAAACTCCGAAACTCCAAAACTCCGAAACTCCGAAACTCCAAAACTCCGAAACTCCAAAACTCCGAAACTCCGAAACTCCGAAACTCCGAAACTCAAAAACTCCAAAACTCCAAAACTCCGAAACTCCAAAACTCCGAAACTCCAAAACTCCAAAACTCCAAAACTCCGAAACTCCAAAACTCCGAAACTCCAAAACTCCAAAACTCCGAAACTCCAAAACTCCAAAACTCCGAAACTCCAAAACTCCGAAACTCCAAAACTCCAAAACTCCAAAACTCCAAAACTCCAAAACTCCGAAACTCCAAAATTCCAAAACTCCAAAACTCCAAAACTCCAAAACTCCAAAACTCCGAAACTCCAAAACTCCGAAACTCCAAAACTCCAAAACTCCAAAACTCCAAAACTCCAAAACTCCAAAACTCCGAAACTCCGAAACTCCAAAACCCCAAAACTCCGAAACTCCAAAACTCCAAAACTCCGAAACTCCGAAACTCCAAAACACCAAAACTCCGAAACTCCAAAACTCCAAAACTCCAAAACTGCAAAACTCCAAAACTGCAAAACTCCGAAACTCCAAAACTCCAAAACTCCAAAACTCCAAAACTCCGAAACTCCGAAACTCCAAAACTCCAAAACTCCGAAACTCCAAAACTCCAAAACTCCAAAACTGCAAAACTCCAAAACTCCAAAACTCCGAAACTCCAAAACTCCGAAACTCCGAAACTCCAAAACTCCAAAACTCCGAAACTCCAAAACTCCAAAACTGCAAAACTCCGAAACTCCAAAACTCCAAAACTCCAAAACTCCGAAACTCCGAAACTCCAAAACTCCAAAACTCCAAAACTCCGAAACTCCAAAACTCCGAAACTCCGAAACTCCAAAACTCCAAAACTCCAAAACTCCGAAACTCCAAAACTCCAAAAACTCCAAAACTCCGAAACTCCGAAACTCCGAAACTCCGAAACTCCGAAACTCCGAAACTCCAAAACTCCGAAACTCCGAAACTCCGAAACTCCAAAACTCCAAAACTCCGAAACTCCAAAACTCCGAAACTCCAAAACTCCAAAACTCCAAAACTCCAAAACTCCGAAACTCCAAAACTCCGAAACTCCAAAACTCCAAAACTCCAAAACTCCGAAACTCCAAAACTCCGAAACTCCAAAACTCCGAAACTCCAAAACTCCGAAACTCCAAAACTCCAAAACTCCAAAACTCCAAAACTCCGAAACTCCAAAACTCCGAAACTCCAAAACTCCAAAACTCTAAAACTCCAAAACTCCGAAACTCCAAAACTCCAAAACTCCAAAACTCCAAAACTCCAAAACTGCAAAACTCCAAAACTCCAAAACTCCAAAACTCCGAAACTCCAAAACTCCAAAACTCCAAAACTCCAAAACTCCGAAACTCCGAAACTCCGAAACTCCAAAACTCCGAAACTCCGAAACTCCAAAACTCCGAAACTCCAAAACTCCAAAACTCCAAAACTCCAAAACTCCGAAACTCCGAAACTCCGAAACTCCAAAACTCCAAAACTCCAAAACTCCAAAACTTCAAAACTCCGAAACTCCAAAACTCCGAAACTCCAAAACTCCAAAACTCCAAAACTCCAAAACTCCAAAACTCCGAAACTCCAAAACTCCAAAACTCCAAAACTCCAAAACTCCAAAACTGCAAAACTCCAAAACTCCAAAACTCCGAAACTCCAAAACTCCAAAACTCCGAAACTCCGAAACTCCAAAACTCCAAAACTCCAAAACTCCAAAACTTCAAAACTCCGAAACTCCAAAACTCCGAAACTCCAAAACTCCAAAACTCCAAAACTCCAAAACTCCAAAACTCCGAAACTCCAAAACTCCAAAACTCCAAAACTCCAAAACTCCAAAACTGCAAAACTCCAAAACTCCAAAACTCCGAAACTCCAAAACTCCAAAACTCCGAAACTCCGAAACTCCGAAACTCCAAAACTCCGAAACTCCGAAACTCCAAAACTCCGAAATTCCAAAACTCCGAAACTCCGAAACTCCGAAACTCCGAAACTCCAAAACTCCAAAACTCCAAAACTCCGAAACTCCAAAACTCCGAAACTCCAAAACTCCAAAACTCCAAAACTCCAAAACTCCGAAACTCCAAAACTCCGAAACTCCAAAACTCCAAAACTCCAAAACTCCGAAACTCCAAAACTCCAAAACTCCGAAACTCCGAAACTCCAAAACTCCAAAACTCCAAAACTCCAAAACTCCAAAACTCCAAAACTGCAAAACTCCAAAACTCCAAAACTCCGAAACTCCAAAACTCCAAAACTCCAAAACACCGAAACTCCGAAACTCCGAAACTCCGAAACTCCAAAACTCCGAAACTCCAAAACTCCAAAACTCCGAAACTCCAAAACTCTAGAACTCCGAAACTCCAAAACTCCAAAACTCCAAAACTCCAAAACTCCAAAACTCCGAAACTCCAAAACTCCGAAACTCCAAAACTCCAAAACTCCGAAACTCCAAAACTCCGAAACTCCAAAACTCCAAAACTCCAAAACTCCAAAACTCCAAAACTCCAAAACTCCAAAACTCCGAAACTCCGAAACTCCGAAACTCCGAAACTCCGAAACTCCGAAACTCCAAAACTCCAAAACTCCAAAACTCCAAAACTCCAAAACTCCGAAACTCCAAAACTCCGAAACTCCAAAACTCCAAAACTCCGAAACTCCAAAACTCCGAATCTCCAAAACTCCAAAACTCCAAAACTCCAAAACTCCGAAACTCCAAAACTCCAAAACTCCAAAACTCCAAAACTCCAAAACTCCGAAACTCTGAAACTCCGAAACTCCAAAACTCCAAAACTCCGGAACTCCGAAACTCCAAAACTCCAAAACTCCGAAACTCCGAAACTCCGAAACTCCGAAACTCCAAAACTCCGAAACTCCGAAACTCCAAAACTCCAAAACTCCGAAACTCCGAAACTCCAAAACTCCGAAACTCCGAAACTCCGAAACTCCAAAACTCCAAAACTCCAAAACTCCGAAACTCCAAAACTCCGAAACTCCAAAACTCCAAAACTCCAAAACTCCAAAACTCCGAAACTCCAAAACTCCGAAACTCCAAAACTCCAAAACTCCAAAACTCCGAAACTCCGAAACTCCAAAACTCCGAAACTCCAAAACTCCAAAACTCCAAAACTCCGAAACTCCAAAACTCCGAAACTCCAAAACTCCAAAACTCCAAAACTCCGAAACTCCAAAACTCCAAAACTCCAAAACTCCAAAACTCCAAAACTCCAAAACTGCAAAACTCCAAAACTCCAAAACTCCGAAACTCCAAAACTCCAAAACTCCAAAACTCCAAAACTCCGAAACTCCGAAACTCCGAAACTCCAAAACTCCGAAACTCCGAAACTCCAAAACTCCAAAACTCCAAAACTCCAAAACTCCGAAACTCCGAAACTCCGAAACTCCAAAACTCCAAAACTCCAAAACTTCAAAACTCCGAAACTCCAAAACTCCGAAACTCCAAAACTCCAAAACTCCAAAACTCCAAAACTCCGAAACTCCAAAACTCCAAAACTCGAAAACTCCCAAACTCCAAAACTGCAAAACTCCAAAACTCCAAAACTCCGAAACTCCAAAACTCCAAAACTCCGAAACTCCGAAACTCCGAAACTCCAAAACTCCGAAACTCCGAAACTCCAAAACTCCGAAGCTCCAAAACTCCGAAACTCCGAAACTCCGAAACTCCGAAACTCCAAAACTCCAAAACTCCAAAACTCCGAAACTCCAAAACTCCGAAACTCCAAAACTCCGAAACTCCGAAACTCCAAAACTCCAAAACTCTAGAACTCCGAAACTCCAAAACTCCAAAACTCCAAAACTCCAAAACTCCAAAACTCCAAAACTCCGAAACTCCAAAACTCCGAAACTCCAAAACTCCAAAACTCCGAAACTCCAAAACTCCGAAACTCCAAAACTCCAAAACTCCAAAACTCCAAAACTCCAAAACTCCAAAACTCCGAAACTCCGAAACTCCGAAACTCCGAAACTCCGAAACTCCGAAACTCCAAAACTCCAAAACTCCAAAACTCCGAAACTCCAAAACTCCGAAACTCCAAAACTCCAAAACTCCGAAACTCCAAAACTCCGAATCTCCAAAACTCCAAAACTCCAAAACTCCAAAACTCCAAAACTCCGAAACTCCAAAACTCCAAAACTCCAAAACTCCGAAACTCCGAAACTCCGAAACTCCGAAACTCCAAAACTCCAAAACTCCGGAACTCCGAAACTCCAAAACTCCAAAACTCCAAAACTCCAAAACTCCGAAACTCCAAAACTCCGAAACTCCAAAACTCCAAAACTCCGAAACTCCAAAACTCCGAAACTCCAAAACTCCAAAACTCCAAAACTCCAAAACTCCAAAACTCCAAAACTCCAAAACTCCGAAACTCCGAAACTCCGAAACTCCGAAACTCCGAAACTCCGAAACTCCAAAACTCCAAAACTCCAAAACTCCAAAACTCCAAAACTCCGAAACTCCAAAACTCCGAAACTCCAAAACTCCGAAACTCCAAAACTCCGAATCTCCAAAACTCCAAAACTCCAAAACTCCAAAACTCCGAAACTCCAAAACTCCAAAACTCCAAAACTCCAAAACTCCGAAACTCCGATACTCCGAAACTCCAAAACTCCAAAACTCTGGAACTCCGAAACTCCAAAACTCCAAAACTCCGAAACTCCGAAACTCCGAAACTCCGAAACTCCAAAACTCCGAAACTCCGAAACTCCGAAACTCCAAAACTCCGAAACTCCGAAACTCCGAAACTCCGAAACTCCGAAACTCCGAAACTCCAAAACTCCAAAACTCCAAAACTCCGAAACTCCAAAACTCCGAAACTCCAAAACTCCAAAACTCCAAAACTCCAAAACTCCGAAACTCCAAAACTCCGAAACTCCAAAACTCCAAAACTCCAAAACTCCGAAACTCCAAAACTCCGAAACTCCAAAACTCCGAAACTCCAAAACTCCAAAACTCCAAAACTCCAAAACTCCGAAACTCCAAAACTCCGAAACTCCAAAACTCCAAAACTCCAAAACTCCAAAACTCCAAAACTGCAAAACTCCAAAACTCCAAAACTCCAAAACTCCGAAACTCCGAAACTCCGAAACTCCAAAACTCCAAAACTCCGAAACTCCGAAACTCCAAAACTCCAAAACTCCGAAACTCCGAAACTCCGAAACTCCAAAACTCCGAAACTCCGAAACTCCGAAACTCCAAAACTCCGAAACTCCGAAACTCCGAAACTCCGAAACTCCGAAACTACAAAACTCCAAAACTCCCAAACTCCGAAACTCCAAAACTCCGAAACTCCAAAACTCCAAAACTCCAAAACTCCAAAACTCCGAAACTCCAAAACTCCGAAACTCCAAAACTCCAAAACTACAAAACTCCGAAACTCCAAAACTCCAAAACTCCGAAACTCCGAAACTCCAAAACTCCAAAACTCCAAAACTCCAAAACTCCGAAACTCCAAAACTCCAAAACTCCAAAACTCCAAAACTCCAAAACTCCAAAACTCCGAAACTCCAAAACTCCAAAACTGCAAAACTCCAAAACTCCGAAACTCCAAAACTCCAAAACTCCGAAACTCCAAAACTCCGAAACTCCAAAACTCCAAAACTCCAAAACTCCAAAACTCCAAAACTCCAAAACTCCAAAACTCCGAAACTCCGAAACTCCGAAACTCCGAAACTCCGAAACTCCGAAACTCCAAAACTCCAAAACTCCAAAACTCCAAAACTCCAAAACTCCGAAACTCCAAAACTCCGAAACTCCAAAACTCCAAAACTCCGAAACTCCAAAACTCCGAATCTCCAAAACTCCAAAACTCCAAAACTCCAAAACTCCGAAACTCCAAAACTCCAAAACTCCAAAACTCCAAAACTCCAAAACTCCGAAACTCTGAAACTCCGAAACTCCAAAACTCCAAAACTCCGGAACTCCGAAACTCCAAAACTCCAAAACTCCGAAACTCCGAAACTCCGAAACTCCGAAACTCCAAAACTCCGAAACTCCGAAACTCCAAAACTCCAAAACTCCGAAACTCCGAAACTCCAAAACTCCGAAACTCCGAAACTCCGAAACTCCAAAACTCCAAAACTCCAAAACTCCGAAACTCCAAAACTCCGAAACTCCAAAACTCCAAAACTCCAAAACTCCAAAACTCCGAAACTCCAAAACTCCGAAACTCCAAAACTCCAAAACTCCAAAACTCCGAAACTCCGAAACTCCAAAACTCCGAAACTCCAAAACTCCAAAACTCCAAAACTCCAAAACTCCGAAACTCCAAAACTCCGAAACTCCAAAACTCCAAAACTCCAAAACTCCGAAACTCCAAAACTCCAAAACTCCAAAACTCCAAAACTCCAAAACTCCAAAACTGCAAAACTCCAAAACTCCAAAACTCCGAAACTCCAAAACTCCAAAACTCCAAAACTCCAAAACTCCGAAACTCCGAAACTCCAAAACTCCGAAACTCCGAAACTCCAAAACTCCAAAACTCCAAAACTCCAAAACTCCGAAACTCCGAAACTCCGAAACTCCAAAACTCCAAAACTCCAAAACTCCAAAACTTCAAAACTCCGAAACTCCAAAACTCCGAAACTCCAAAACTCCAAAACTCCAAAACTCCAAAACTCCGAAACTCCAAAACTCCAAAACTCGAAAACTCCCAAACTCCAAAACTGCAAAACTCCAAAACTCCAAAACTCCGAAACTCCAAAACTCCAAAACTCCGAAACTCCGAAACTCCGAAACTCCAAAACTCCGAAACTCCGAAACTCCAAAACTCCGAAGCTCCAAAACTCCGAAACTCCGAAACTCCGAAACTCCGAAACTCCAAAACTCCAAAACTCCAAAACTCCGAAACTCCAAAACTCCGAAACTCCAAAACTCCGAAACTCCGAAACTCCAAAACTCCAAAACTCCAAAACTCCAAAACTCCAAAACTCCGAAACTCCAAAACTCCAAAACTGCAAAACTCCAAAACTCCGAAACTCCAAAACTCCAAAACTCCGAAACTCCAAAACTCCGAAACTCCAAAACTCCAAAACTCCAAAACTCCAAAACTCCAAAACTCCAAAACTCCAAAACTCCGAAACTCCGAAACTCCGAAACTCCGAAACTCCGAAACTCCGAAACTCCAAAACTCCAAAACTCCAAAACTCCAAAACTCCAAAACTCCGAAACTCCAAAACTCCGAAACTCCAAAACTCCAAAACTCCGAAACTCCAAAACTCCGAATCTCCAAAACTCCAAAACTCCAAAACTCCAAAACTCCGAAACTCCAAAACTCCAAAACTCCAAAACTCCAAAACTCCAAAACTCCGAAACTCTGAAACTCCGAAACTCCAAAACTCCAAAACTCCGGAACTCCGAAACTCCAAAACTCCAAAACTCCGAAACTCCGAAACTCCGAAACTCCGAAACTCCAAAACTCCGAAACTCCGAAACTCCAAAACTCCAAAACTCCGAAACTCCGAAACTCCAAAACTCCGAAACTCCGAAACTCCGAAACTCCAAAACTCCAAAACTCCAAAACTCCGAAACTCCAAAACTCCGAAACTCCAAAACTCCAAAACTCCAAAACTCCAAAACTCCGAAACTCCAAAACTCCGAAACTCCAAAACTCCAAAACTCCAAAACTCCGAAACTCCGAAACTCCAAAACTCCGAAACTCCAAAACTCCAAAACTCCAAAACTCCAAAACTCCGAAACTCCAAAACTCCGAAACTCCAAAACTCCAAAACTCCAAAACTCCGAAACTCCAAAACTCCAAAACTCCAAAACTCCAAAACTCCAAAACTCCAAAACTGCAAAACTCCAAAACTCCAAAACTCCGAAACTCCAAAACTCCAAAACTCCAAAACTCCAAAACTCCGAAACTCCGAAACTCCAAAACTCCGAAACTCCGAAACTCCAAAACTCCAAAACTCCAAAACTCCAAAACTCCGAAACTCCGAAACTCCGAAACTCCAAAACTCCAAAACTCCAAAACTCCAAAACTTCAAAACTCCGAAACTCCAAAACTCCGAAACTCCAAAACTCCAAAACTCCAAAACTCCAAAACTCCGAAACTCCAAAACTCCAAAACTCGAAAACTCCCAAACTCCAAAACTGCAAAACTCCAAAACTCCAAAACTCCGAAACTCCAAAACTCCAAAACTCCGAAACTCCGAAACTCCGAAACTCCAAAACTCCGAAACTCCGAAACTCCAAAACTCCGAAGCTCCAAAACTCCGAAACTCCGAAACTCCGAAACTCCGAAACTCCAAAACTCCAAAACTCCAAAACTCCGAAACTCCAAAACTCCGAAACTCCAAAACTCCGAAACTCCGAAACTCCAAAACTCCAAAACTCTAGAACTCCGAAACTCCAAAACTCCAAAACTCCAAAACTCCAAAACTCCAAAACTCCAAAACTCCGAAACTCCAAAACTCCGAAACTCCAAAACTCCAAAACTCCGAAACTCCAAAACTCCGAAACTCCAAAACTCCAAAACTCCAAAACTCCAAAACTCCAAAACTCCAAAACTCCAAAACTCCGAAACTCCGAAACTCCGAAACTCCGAAACTCCGAAACTCCAAAACTCCAAAACTCCAAAACTCCGAAACTCCAAAACTCCGAAACTCCAAAACTCCAAAACTCCGAAACTCCAAAACTCCGAATCTCCAAAACTCCAAAACTCCAAAACTCCAAAACTCCAAAACTCCGAAACTCCAAAACTCCAAAACTCCAAAACTCCGAAACTCCGAAACTCCGAAACTCCAAAACTCCAAAACTCCGGAACTCCGAAACTCCAAAACTCCAAAACTCCAAAACTCCAAAACTCCGAAACTCCAAAACTCCGAAACTCCAAAACTCCAAAACTCCGAAACTCCAAAACTCCGAAACTCCAAAACTCCAAAACTCCAAAACTCCAAAACTCCAAAACTCCAAAACTCCAAAACTCCGAAACTCCGAAACTCCGAAACTCCGAAACTCCGAAACTCCGAAACTCCAAAACTCCAAAACTCCAAAACTCCAAAACTCCAAAACTCCGAAACTCCAAAACTCCGAAACTCCAAAACTCCGAAACTCCAAAACTCCGAATCTCCAAAACTCCAAAACTCCAAAACTCCAAAACTCCGAAACTCCAAAACTCCAAAACTCCAAAACTCCAAAACTCCGAAACTCCGATACTCCGAAACTCCAAAACTCCAAAACTCCGGAACTCCGAAACTCCAAAACTCCAAAACTCCGAAACTCCGAAACTCCGAAACTCCGAAACTCCAAAACTCCGAAACTCCGAAACTCCGAAACTCCAAAACTCCGAAACTCCGAAACTCCGAAACTCCGAAACTCCGAAACTCCGAAACTCCAAAACTCCAAAACTCCAAAACTCCGAAACTCCAAAACTCCGAAACTCCAAAACTCCAAAACTCCAAAACTCCAAAACTCCGAAACTCCAAAACTCCGAAACTCCAAAACTCCAAAACTCCAAAACTCCGAAACTCCAAAACTCCGAAACTCCAAAACTCCGAAACTCCAAAACTCCAAAACTCCAAAACTCCGAAACTCCAAAACTCCGAAACTCCAAAACTCCAAAACTCCGAAACTCCAAAACTCCGAAACTCCAAAACTCCAAAACTCCAAAACTCCGAAACTCCAAAACTCCGAAACTCCAAAACTCCGAAACTCCAAAACTCCAAAACTCCAAAACTCCAAAACTCCGAAACTCCAAAACTCCGAAACTCCAAAACTCCAAAACTCCAAAACTCCAAAACTGCAAAACTCCAAAACTCCAAAACTCCAAAACTCCGAAACTCCGAAACTCCGAAACTCCAAAACTCCAAAACTCCGAAACTCCGAAACTCCAAAACTCCAAAACTCCGAAACTCCGAAACTCCGAAACTCCAAAACTCCGAAACTCCGAAACTCCGAAACTCCAAAACTCCGAAACTCCGAAACTCCGAAACTCCGAAACTACAAAACTCCAAAACTCCCAAACTCCGAAACTCCAAAACTCCGAAACTCCAAAACTCCAAAACTCCAAAACTCCGAAACTCCGAAACTCCGAAACTCCGAAACTCCGAAACTCCAAAACTCCAAAACTCCAAAACTCCAAAACTCCAAAACTCCGAAACTCCAAAACTCCGAAACTCCAAAACTCCAAAACTCCGAAACTCCAAAACTCCGAATCTCCAAAACTCCAAAACTCCAAAACTCCAAAACTCCGAAACTCCAAAACTCCAAAACTCCAAAACTCCAAAACTCCAAAACTCCGAAACTCTGAAACTCCGAAACTCCAAAACTCCAAAACTCCGGAACTCCGAAACTCCAAAACTCCAAAACTCCGAAACTCCGAAACTCCGAAACTCCGAAACTCCAAAACTCCGAAACTCCGAAACTCCAAAACTCCAAAACTCCGAAACTCCGAAACTCCAAAACTCCGAAACTCCAAAACTCCAAAACTCCAAAACTCCGAAACTCCAAAACTCCGAAACTCCAAAACTCCAAAACTCCAAAACTCCAAAACTCCGAAACTCCAAAACTCCGAAACTCCAAAACTCCAAAACTCCAAAACTCCGAAACTCCAAAACTCCGAAACTCCAAAACTCCGAATCTCCAAAACTCCAAAACTCCAAAACTCCAAAACTCCGAAACTCCAAAACTCCAAAACTCCAAAACTCCAAAACTCCAAAACTCCGAAACTCCAAAACTCCAAAACTCCGGAACTCCGAAACTCCAAAACTCCAAAACTCCGAAACTCCGAAACTCCGAAACTCCGAAACTCCAAAACTCCGAAACTCCGAAACTCCGAAACTCCAAAACTCCGAAACTCCGAAACTCCGAAACTCCGAAACTCCGAAACTCCGAAACTCCAAAACTCCAAAACTCCAAAACTCCGAAACTCCAAAACTCCGAAACTCCAAAACTCCAAAACTCCAAAACTCCAAAACTCCGAAACTCCAAAACTCCGAAACTCCAAAACTCCAAAACTCCAAAACTCCGAAACTCCAAAACTCCGAAACTCCAAAACTCCGAAACTCCAAAACTCCAAAACTCCAAAACTCCAAAACTCCGAAACTCCAAAACTCCGAAACTCCAAAACTCCAAAACTCCAAAACTCCAAAACTCCAAAACTGCAAAACTCCAAAACTCCAAAACTCCAAAACTCCGAAACTCCGAAACTCCGAAACTCCAAAACTCCAAAACTCCGAAACTCCGAAACTCCAAAACTCCAAAACTCCGAAACTCCGAAACTCCGAAACTCCAAAACTCCGAAACTCCGAAACTCCGAAACTCCAAAACTCCGAAACTCCGAAACTCCGAAACTCCGAAACTACAAAACTCCAAAACTCCCAAACTCCGAAACTCCAAAACTCCGAAACTCCAAAACTCCAAAACTCCAAAACTCCAAAACTCCGAAACTCCAAAACTCCGAAACTCCAAAACTCCAAAACTCCAAAACTCCGAAACTCCAAAACTCCAAAACTCCGAAACTCCGAAACTCCAAAACTCCAAAACTCCAAAACTCCAAAACTCCGAAACTCCAAAACTCCAAAACTCCAAAACTCCAAAACTCCAAAACTCCAAAACTCCGAAACTCCAAAACTCCAAAACTGCAAAACTCCAAAACTCCGAAACTCCAAAACTCCAAAACTCCGAAACTCCAAAACTCCGAAACTCCAAAACTCCAAAACTCCAAAACTCCAAAACTCCAAAACTCCAAAACTCCGAAACTCCGAAACTCCGAAACTCCGAAACTCCGAAACTCCGAAACTCCAAAACTCCAAAACTCCAAAACTCCAAAACTCCAAAACTCCGAAACTCCAAAACTCCGAAACTCCAAAACTCCAAAACTCCGAAACTCCAAAACTCCGAATCTCCAAAACTCCAAAACTCCAAAACTCCAAAACTCCGAAACTCCAAAACTCCAAAACTCCAAAACTCCAAAACTCCAAAACTCCGAAACTCTGAAACTCCGAAACTCCAAAACTCCAAAACTCCGGAACTCCGAAACTCCAAAACTCCAAAACTCCGAAACTCCGAAACTCCGAAACTCCGAAACTCCAAAACTCCGAAACTCCGAAACTCCAAAACTCCAAAACTCCGAAACTCCGAAACTCCAAAACTCCGAAACTCCGAAACTCCGAAACTCCAAAACTCCAAAACTCCAAAACTCCGAAACTCCAAAACTCCGAAACTCCAAAACTCCAAAACTCCAAAACTCCAAAACTCCGAAACTCCAAAACTCCGAAACTCCAAAACTCCAAAACTCCAAAACTCCGAAACTCCGAAACTCCAAAACTCCGAAACTCCAAAACTCCAAAACTCCAAAACTCCAAAACTCCGAAACTCCAAAACTCCGAAACTCCAAAACTCCAAAACTCCAAAACTCCGAAACTCCAAAACTCCAAAACTCCAAAACTCCAAAACTCCAAAACTCCAAAACTGCAAAACTCCAAAACTCCAAAACTCCGAAACTCCAAAACTCCAAAACTCCAAAACTCCAAAACTCCGAAACTCCGAAACTCCGAAACTCCAAAACTCCGAAACTCCGAAACTCCAAAACTCCAAAACTCCAAAACTCCAAAACTCCGAAACTCCGAAACTCCGAAACTCCAAAACTCCAAAACTCCAAAACTCCAAAACTTCAAAACTCCGAAACTCCAAAACTCCGAAACTCCAAAACTCCAAAACTCCAAAACTCCAAAACTCCGAAACTCCAAAACTCCAAAACTCGAAAACTCCCAAACTCCAAAACTGCAAAACTCCAAAACTCCAAAACTCCGAAACTCCAAAACTCCAAAACTCCGAAACTCCGAAACTCCGAAACTCCAAAACTCCGAAACTCCGAAACTCCAAAACTCCGAAGCTCCAAAACTCCGAAACTCCGAAACTCCGAAACTCCGAAACTCCAAAACTCCAAAACTCCAAAACTCCGAAACTCCAAAACTCCGAAACTCCAAAACTCCGAAACTCCGAAACTCCAAAACTCCAAAACTCTAGAACTCCGAAACTCCAAAACTCCAAAACTCCAAAACTCCAAAACTCCAAAACTCCGAAACTCCAAAACTCCGAAACTCCAAAACTCCAAAACTCCGAAACTCCAAAACTCCGAAACTCCAAAACTCCAAAACTCCAAAACTCCAAAACTCCAAAACTCCAAAACTCCGAAACTCCGAAACTCCGAAACTCCGAAACTCCGAAACTCCGAAACTCCAAAACTCCAAAACTCCAAAACTGCAAAACTCCGAAACTCCAAAACTCCGAAACTCCAAAACTCCAAAACTCCGAAACTCCAAAACTCCGAATCTCCAAAACTCCAAAACTCCAAAACTCCAAAACTCCAAAACTCCGAAACTCCAAAACTCCAAAACTCCAAAACTCCGAAACTCCGAAACTCCGAAACTCCAAAACTCCAAAACTCCGGAACTCCGAAACTCCAAAACTCCAAAACTCCAAAACTCCAAAACTCCGAAACTCCAAAACTCCGAAACTCCAAAACTCCAAAACTCCGAAACTCCAAAACTCCGAAACTCCAAAACTCCAAAACTCCAAAACTCCAAAACTCCAAAACTCCAAAACTCCAAAACTCCGAAACTCCGAAACTCCGAAACTCCGAAACTCCGAAACTCCGAAACTCCAAAACTCCAAAACTCCAAAACTCCAAAACTCCAAAACTCCGAAACTCCAAAACTCCGAAACTCCAAAACTCCGAAACTCCAAAACTCCGAATCTCCAAAACTCCAAAACTCCAAAACTCCAAAACTCCGAAACTCCAAAACTCCAAAACTCCAAAACTCCAAAACTCCGAAACTCCGATACTCCGAAACTCCAAAACTCCAAAACTCCGGAACTCCGAAACTCCAAAACTCCAAAACTCCGAAACTCCGAAACTCCGAAACTCCGAAACTCCAAAACTCCGAAACTCCGAAACTCCGAAACTCCAAAACTCCGAAACTCCGAAACTCCGAAACTCCGAAACTCCGAAACTCCAAAACTCCAAAACTCCAAAACTCCGAAACTCCAAAACTCCGAAACTCCAAAACTCCAAAACTCCAAAACTCCAAAACTCCGAAACTCCAAAACTCCGAAACTCCAAAACTCCAAAACTCCAAAACTCCGAAACTCCAAAACTCCGAAACTCCAAAACTCCGAAACTCCAAAACTCCAAAACTCCAAAACTCCGAAACTCCAAAACTCCGAAACTCCAAAACTCCAAAACTCCGAAACTCCAAAACTCCGAAACTCCAAAACTCCAAAACTCCAAAACTCCGAAACTCCAAAACTCCGAAACTCCAAAACTCCGAAACTCCAAAACTCCAAAACTCCAAAACTCCAAAACTCCGAAACTCCAAAACTCCGAAACTCCAAAACTCCAAAACTCCAAAACTCCAAAACTCCAAAACTGCAAAACTCCAAAACTCCAAAACTCCAAAACTCCGAAACTCCGAAACTCCGAAACTCCAAAACTCCAAAACTCCGAAACTCCGAAACTCCAAAACTCCAAAACTCCGAAACTCCGAAACTCCGAAACTCCAAAACTCCGAAACTCCGAAACTCCGAAACTCCAAAACTCCGAAACTCCGAAACTCCGAAACTCCGAAACTCCGAAACTACAAAACTCCAAAACTCCCAAACTCCGAAACTCCAAAACTCCGAAACTCCAAAACTCCAAAACTCCAAAACTCCGAAACTCCGAAACTCCGAAACTCCGAAACTCCGAAACTCCGAAACTCCAAAACTCCAAAACTCCAAAACTCCAAAACTCCAAAACTCCGAAACTCCAAAACTCCGAAACTCCAAAACTCCAAAACTCCGAAACTCCAAAACTCCGAATCTCCAAAACTCCAAAACTCCAAAACTCCAAAACTCCGAAACTCCAAAACTCCAAAACTCCAAAACTCCAAAACTCCGAAACTCCAAAACTCCGAAACTCCAAAACTCCAAAACTCCAAAACTCCGAAACTCCAAAACTCCGAAACTCCAAAACTCCGAAACTCCAAAACTCCAAAACTCCAAAACTCCAAAACTCCGAAACTCCAAAACTCCGAAACTCCAAAACTCCAAAACTCCAAAACTCCAAAACTCCAAAACTGCAAAACTCCAAAACTCCAAAACTCCAAAACTCCGAAACTCCGAAACTCCGAAACTCCAAAACTCCAAAACTCCGAAACTCCGAAACTCCAAAACTCCAAAACTCCGAAACTCCGAAACTCCGAAACTCCAAAACTCCGAAACTCCGAAACTCCGAAACTCCAAAACTCCGAAACTCCGAAACTCCGAAACTCCGAAACTACAAAACTCCAAAACTCCCAAACTCCGAAACTCCAAAACTCCGAAACTCCAAAACTCCAAAACTCCAAAACTCCAAAACTCCGAAACTCCAAAACTCCGAAACTCCAAAACTCCAAAACTCCAAAACTCCGAAACTCCAAAACTCCAAAACTCCGAAACTCCGAAACTCCAAAACTCCAAAACTCCAAAACTCCAAAACTCCGAAACTCCAAAACTCCAAAACTCCAAAACTCCAAAACTCCAAAACTCCAAAACTCCGAAACTCCAAAACTCCAAAACTGCAAAACTCCAAAACTCCGAAACTCCAAAACTCCAAAACTCCGAAACTCCAAAACTCCGAAACTCCAAAACTCCAAAACTCCAAAACTCCAAAACTCCAAAACTCCAAAACTCCAAAACTCCGAAACTCCGAAACTCCGAAACTCCGAAACTCCGAAACTCCGAAACTCCAAAACTCCAAAACTCCAAAACTCCAAAACTCCAAAACTCCGAAACTCCAAAACTCCGAAACTCCAAAACTCCAAAACTCCGAAACTCCAAAACTCCGAATCTCCAAAACTCCAAAACTCCAAAACTCCAAAACTCCGAAACTCCAAAACTCCAAAACTCCAAAACTCCAAAACTCCAAAACTCCGAAACTCTGAAACTCCGAAACTCCAAAACTCCAAAACTCCGGAACTCCGAAACTCCAAAACTCCAAAACTCCGAAACTCCGAAACTCCGAAACTCCGAAACTCCGAAACTCCAAAACTCCGAAACTCCGAAACTCCAAAACTCCAAAACTCCGAAACTCCGAAACTCCAAAACTCCGAAACTCCGAAACTCCGAAACTCCAAAACTCCAAAACTCCAAAACTCCGAAACTCCAAAACTCCGAAACTCCAAAACTCCAAAACTCCAAAACTCCAAAACTCCGAAACTCCAAAACTCCGAAACTCCAAAACTCCAAAACTCCAAAACTCCGAAACTCCGAAACTCCAAAACTCCGAAACTCCAAAACTCCAAAACTCCAAAACTCCAAAACTCCGAAACTCCAAAACTCCGAAACTCCAAAACTCCAAAACTCCAAAACTCCGAAACTCCAAAACTCCAAAACTCCAAAACTCCAAAACTCCAAAACTCCAAAACTGCAAAACTCCAAAACTCCAAAACTCCGAAACTCCAAAACTCCAAAACTCCAAAACTCCGAAACTCCGAAACTCCGAAACTCCAAAACTCCGAAACTCCGAAACTCCAAAACTCCAAAACTCCAAAACTCCAAAACTCCGAAACTCCGAAACTCCGAAACTCCAAAACTCCAAAACTCCAAAACTCCAAAACTTCAAAACTCCGAAACTCCAAAACTCCGAAACTCCAAAACTCCAAAACTCCAAAACTCCAAAACTCCGAAACTCCAAAACTCCAAAACTCGAAAACTCCCAAACTCCAAAACTGCAAAACTCCAAAACTCCAAAACTCCGAAACTCCAAAACTCCAAAACTCCGAAACTCCGAAACTCCGAAACTCCAAAACTCCGAAACTCCGAAACTCCAAAACTCCGAAGCTCCAAAACTCCGAAACTCCGAAACTCCGAAACTCCGAAACTCCAAAACTCCAAAACTCCAAAACTCCGAAACTCCAAAACTCCGAAACTCCAAAACTCCGAAACTCCGAAACTCCAAAACTCCAAAACTCTAGAACTCCGAAACTCCAAAACTCCAAAACTCCAAAACTCCAAAACTCCAAAACTCCAAAACTCCGAAACTCCAAAACTCCGAAACTCCAAAACTCCAAAACTCCGAAACTCCAAAACTCCGAAACTCCAAAACTCCAAAACTCCAAAACTCCAAAACTCCAAAACTCCAAAACTCCAAAACTCCGAAACTCCGAAACTCCGAAACTCCGAAACTCCGAAACTCCGAAACTCCAAAACTCCAAAACTCCAAAACTCCGAAACTCCAAAACTCCGAAACTCCAAAACTCCAAAACTCCGAAACTCCAAAACTCCGAATCTCCAAAACTCCAAAACTCCAAAACTCCAAAACTCCAAAACTCCGAAACTCCAAAACTCCAAAACTCCAAAACTCCGAAACTCCGAAACTCCGAAACTCCAAAACTCCAAAACTCCGGAACTCCGAAACTCCAAAACTCCAAAACTCCAAAACTCCAAAACTCCGAAACTCCAAAACTCCGAAACTCCAAAACTCCAAAACTCCGAAACTCCAAAACTCCGAAACTCCAAAACTCCAAAACTCCAAAACTCCAAAACTCCAAAACTCCAAAACTCCAAAACTCCGAAACTCCGAAACTCCGAAACTCCGAAACTCCGAAACTCCGAAACTCCAAAACTCCAAAACTCCAAAACTCCAAAACTCCAAAACTCCGAAACTCCAAAACTCCGAAACTCCAAAACTCCGAAACTCCAAAACTCCGAATCTCCAAAACTCCAAAACTCCAAAACTCCAAAACTCCGAAACTCCAAAACTCCAAAACTCCAAAACTCCAAAACTCCGAAACTCCGATACTCCGAAACTCCAAAACTCCAAAACTCCGGAACTCCGAAACTCCAAAACTCCAAAACTCCGAAACTCCGAAACTCCGAAACTCCGAAACTCCAAAACTCCGAAACTCCGAAACTCCGAAACTCCAAAACTCCGAAACTCCGAAACTCCGAAACTCCGAAACTCCGAAACTCCGAAACTCCAAAACTCCAAAACTCCAAAACTCCGAAACTCCAAAACTCCGAAACTCCAAAACTCCAAAACTCCAAAACTCCAAAACTCCGAAACTCCAAAACTCCGAAACTCCAAAACTCCAAAACTCCAAAACTCCGAAACTCCAAAACTCCGAAACTCCAAAACTCCGAAACTCCAAAACTCCAAAACTCCAAAACTCCAAAACTCCGAAACTCCAAAACTCCGAAACTCCAAAACTCCAAAACTCCAAAACTCCAAAACTCCAAAACTGCAAAACTCCAAAACTCCAAAACTCCAAAACTCCGAAACTCCGAAACTCCGAAACTCCAAAACTCCAAAACTCCGAAACTCCGAAACTCCAAAACTCCAAAACTCCGATACTCCGAAACTCCGAAACTCCAAAACTCCGAAACTCCGAAACTCCGAAACTCCAAAACTCCGAAACTCCGAAACTCCGAAACTCCGAAACTCCGAAACTACAAAACTCCAAAACTCCCAAACTCCGAAACTCCAAAACTCCGAAACTCCAAAACTCCAAAACTCCAAAACTCTAAAACTCCGAAACTCCAAAACTCCGAAACTCCAAAACTCCAAAACTCCAAAACTCCGAAACTCCAAAACTCCAAAACTCCGAAACTCCGAAACTCCAAAACTCCAAAACTCCAAAACTCAAAAACTCCGAAACTCCAAAACTCCAAAACTCCAAAACTCCAAAACTCCAAAACTCCAAAACTCCGAAACTCCAAAACTCCAAAACTGCAAAACTCCGAAACTCCAAAACTCCCAAACTCCAAAACTCCAAAACTCCGAAACTCCGAAACTCCGAAACTCCAAAGCTCCGAAACTCCGAAACTCCAAAACTCCAAAACTCCAAAACTCCGAAACTCCAAAACTCCGAAACTCCGAAACTCCAAAACTCCAAAACTCCAAAACTCCGAAACTCCGAAACTCCGAAACTCCGAAACTCCAAAACTCCAAAACTCCAAAACTCCGAAACTCCGAAACTCCAAAACTCCAAAACTCCGAAACTCCGAAACTCCGAAACTCCGAAACTCCAAAACTCCAAAACTCCAAAACTCCGAAACTCCAAAATTCCAAAACTCCAAAACTCCAAAACTCCAAAACTCCAAAACTCCGAAACTCCGAAACTCCAAAACTCCAAAACTCCAAAACTCCAAAACTCCAAAACTCCGAAACTCCAAAACTCCGAAACTCCAAAACTCCAAAACTCCAAAACTCCAAAACTCCGAAACTCCAAAACTCCAAAACTCCAAAACTCCAAAACTGCAAAACTCCAAAACTCCTAAACTCCGAAACTCCAATACTCCAAAACTCCGAAACTCCGAAACTCCGAAACTCCAAAACTCCGAAACTCCGAAACTCCGAAACTCCAAAACTCCGAAACTCCAAAACTCCGAAACTCCGAAACTCCGAAACTCCAAAACTCCAAAACTCCAAAACTCCGAAACTCCAAAACTCCGAAACTCCAAAACTCCAAAACTCCGAAACTCCGAAACTCCAAAACTCCAAAACTCCAAAACTCCGAAACTCCGAAACTCCGAAACTCCGAAACTCCAAAACTCCAAAACTCCAAAACTCCGAAACTCCGAAACTCCAAAACTCCAAAACTCCGAAACTCCGAAACTCCAAAACTCCAAAACTCCAAAACTCCGAAACTCCGAAACTCCAAAACTCCAAAACTCCAAAACTCCAAAACTCCAAAACTCCGAAACTCCGAAACTCCAAAACTCCAAAACTCCGAAACTCCAAAACTCCGAAACTCCAAAACTCCAAAACTCCAAAACTCCAAAACTCCGAAACTCCAAAACTCCGAAACTCCAAAACTCCAAAACTCCAAAACTCCAAAACTCCAAAACTGCAAAACTCCAAAACTCCAAAACTCCAAAACTCCGAAACTCCGAAACTCCGAAACTCCAAAACTCCAAAACTCCGAAACTCCGAAACTCCAAAACTCCAAAACTCCGAAACTCCGAAACTCCGAAACTCCGAAACTCCAAAACTCAGAAACTCCGAAACTCCGAAACTCCAAAACTCCGAAACTCCGAAACTCCGAAACTCCGAAACTCCGAAACTCCAAAACTCCAAAACTCCAAAACTCCGAAACTCCAAAACTCCGAAACTCCAAAACTCCAAAACTCCAAAACTCCAAAACTCCGAAACTCCAAAACTCCGAAACTCCAAAACTCCAAAACTCCAAAACTCCGAAACTCCAAAACTCCGAAACTCCGAAACTCCAAAACTCCAAAACTCCAAAACTCCAAAACTCCGAAACTCCAAAACTCCAAAACTCCAAAACTCCAAAACTCCAAAACTCCAAAACTCCGAAACTCCAAAACTCCAAAACTGCAAAACTCCGAAACTCCAAAACTCCCAAACTCCAAAACTCCAAAACTCCGAAACTCCGAAACTCCGAAACTCCGAAACTCCAAAGCTCCGAAACTCCGAAACTCCAAAACTCCAAAACTCCAAAACTCCGAAACTCCAAAACTCCGAAACTCCGAAACTCCAAAACTCCAAAACTCCGAAACTCCGAAACTCCGAAACTCCGAAACTCCAAAACTCCAAAACTCCAAAACTCCGAAACTCCGAAACTCCAAAACTCCAAAACTCCGAAACTCCGAAACTCCGAAACTCCGAAACTCCAAAACTCCAAAACTCCAAAACTCCGAAACTCCAAAATTCCAAAACTCCAAAACTCCAAAACTCCATAACTCCAAAACTCCGAAACTCCGAAACTCCAAAACTCCAAAACTCCAAAACTCCAAAACTCCAAAACTCCGAAACTCCAAAACTCCGAAACTCCAAAACTCCAAAACTCCAAAACTCCGAAACTCCAAAACTCCAAAACTCCAAAACTCCAAAACTGCAAAACTCCAAAACTCCTAAACTCCTAAACTCCGAAACTCCAAAACTCCAAAACTCCGAAACTCCGAAACTCCGAAACTCCGAAACTCCGAAACTCCGAAACTCCAAAACTCCAAAACTCCAAAACTCCGAAACTCCGAAACTCCGAAACTCCGAAACTCCGAAACTCCGAAACTCCAAAACTCCAAAACTCCAAAACTCCGAAACTCCAAAACTCCGAAACTCCAAAACTCCAAAACTCCGAAACTCCAAAACTCCGAAACTCCAAAACTCCAAAACTCCAAAACTCCGAAACTCCAAAACTCCAAAACTCCAAAACTCCGAAACTCCAAAACTCCAAAACTCCAAAACTGCAAAACTCCAAAACTCCAAAACTCCGAAACTCCGAAACTCCAAAACTCCAAAACTCCAAAACTCCAAAACTCCAAAACTCCGAAACTCCAAAACTCCGAAACTCCAAAACTCCAAAACTCCGAAACTCCAAAATTCCAAAACTCCAAAACTCCAAAACTCCAAAACTCCAAAACTGCAAAACTCCAAAACTCCTAAACTCCGAAACTCCAAAACTCCAAAACTCCGAAACTCCGAAACTCCGAAACTCCAAAACTCCGAAACTCCGAAACTCCGAAACTCCAAAACTCCGAAACTCCAAAACTCCGAAACTCCGAAACTCCGAAACTCCGAAACTCCAAAACTCCAAAACTCCAAAACTCCGAAACTCCAAAACTCCGAAACTCCGAAACTCCAAAACTCCAAAACTCCAAAACTCCGAAACTCCGAAACTCCAAAACTCCAAAACTCTAGAACTCCGAAACTCCAAAACTCCAAAACTCCAAAACTCCAAAACTCCAAAACTCCAAAACTCCGAAACTCCAAAACTCCAAAACTCCAAAACTCCAAAACTCCAAAACTCCAAAACTCCGAAACTCCGAAACTCCGAAACTCCGAAACTCCGAAACTCCGAAACTCCAAAACTCCAAAACTCCAAAACTCCAAAACTCCGAAACTCCAAAACTCCGAAACTCCAAAATTCCAAAACTCCAAAACTCCAAAACTCCGAAACTCCAAAACTCCGAAACTCCAAAACTCCAAAACTCCAAAACTCCGAAACTCCAAAACTCCAAAACTCCAAAACTGCAAAACTCCAAAACTCCAAAACTCCGAAACTCCAAAACTCCGAAACTCCAAAACTCCGAAACTCCGAAACTCCAAAACTCCGAAACTCCAAAACTCCGAAACTCCGAAACTCAGAAACTCCGAAACTCAGAAACTCGAAAACTCCGAAACTCCAAAACTCCGAAACTCCGAAACTCCGAAACTCCGAAACTCCAAAACTCCAAAACTCCGAAACTCCGAAACTCCGAAACTTCAAAACTCCAAAACTCCAAAACTCTGAAACTCCAAAACTCCGAAACTCCAAAACTCCAAAACTCCAAAACTCCGAAACTCCAAAACTCCAAAACTCCAAAACTCCGAAACTCCAAAACTCCAAAACTCCAAAACTCCAAAACTCCAAAACTCCAAAACTGCAAAACTCCAAAACTCCAAAACTCCGAAACTCCAAAACTCCAAAACTCCAAAACTCCAAAACTCCGAAACTCCGAAACTCCGAAACTCCAAAACTCCGAAACTCCGAAACTCCAGAACTCCGAAACTCCAAAACTCCAAAACTCCAAAACTCCGAAACTCCGAAACTCCGAAACTCCAAAACTCCAAAACTCCAAAACTCCAAAACTTCAAAACTCCGAAACTCCAAAACTCCGAAACTCCAAAACTCCAAAACTCCAAAACTCCAAAACTCCAAAACTCCAAAACTCCGAAACTCCAAAACTCCAAAACTCCAAAACTCCAAAACTCCAAAACTCCAAAACTCCAAAACTCCGAAACTCCAAAACTCCGAAACTCCAAAACTCCAAAACTCCAAAACTCCAAAACTCCGAAACTCCAAAACTCCGAAACTCCAAAACTCCAAAACTCCAAAACTCCGAAACTCCAAAACTCCAAAACTCCGAAACTCCGAAACTCCAAAACTCCAAAACTCCGAAACTCCAAAACTCCGAAACTCCAAAACTCCGAAACTCCAAAACTCCAAAACTCCAAAACTCCGAAACACCAAAACTCCGAAACTCCGAAACTCCAAAACTCCAAAACTCCAAAACTCCGAAACTCCAAAACTCCAAAAACTCCAAAACTCCGAAACTCCGAAACTCCGAAACTCCGAAACTCCGAAACTCCGAAACTCCGAAACTCCAAAACTCCGAAACTCCGAAACTCCGAAACTCCAAAACTCCAAAACTCCGAAACTCCAAAACTCCGAAACTCCAAAACTCCAAAACTCCAAAACTCCAAAACTCCGAAACTCCAAAACTCCGAAACTCCAAAACTCCGAAACTCCAAAACTCCGAAACTCCAAAACTCCGAAACTCCAAAACTCCGAAACTCCAAAACTCCAAAACTCCAAAACTCCAAAACTCCGAAACTCCAAAACTCCGAAACTCCAAAACTCCAAAACTCCAAAACTCCAAAACTCCGAAACTCCAAAACTCCAAAACTCCAAAACTCCAAAACTCCAAAACTGCAAAACTCCAAAACTCCAAAACTCCGAAACTCCAAAACTCCAAAACTCCAAAACTCCAAAACTCCGAAACTCCGAAACTCCGAAACTCCAAAACTCCGAAACTCCGAAACTCCAAAACTCCGAAACTCCAAAACTCCAAAACTCCAAAACTCCAAAACTCCGAAACTCCGAAACTCCGAAACTCCAAAACTCCAAAACTCCAAAACTCCAAAACTTCAAAACTCCGAAACTCCAAAACTCCGAAACTCCAAAACTCCAAAACTCCAAAACTCCAAAACTCCGAAACTCCAAAACTCCAAAACTCCAAAACTCCAAAACTGCAAAACTCCAAAACTCCAAAACTCCGAAACTCCAAAACTCCAAAACTCCGAAACTCCGAAACTCCGAAACTCCAAAACTCCGAAACTCCGAAACTCCAAAACTCCGAAACTCCGAAACTCCAAAACTCCGAAACTCCAAAACTCCGAAACTCCGAAACTCCGAAACTCCGAAACTCCAAAACTCCAAAACTCCAAAACTCCAAAACTCCAAAACTCCGAAACTCCGAAACTCCAAAACTCCAAAACTCCAAAACTCCAAAACTTCAAAACTCCGAAACTCCAAAACTCCGAAACTCCAAAACTCCAAAACTCCAAAACTGCAAAACTCCGAAACTCCAAAACTCCAGAACTCCAAAACTCCAAAACTGCAAAACTCCAAAACTCCAAAACTCCGAAACTCCAAAACTCCAAAACTCCGAAACTCCGAAACTCCAAAACTCCGAAACTCCGAAACTCCAAAACTCCGAAACTCCAAAACTCCGAAACTCCGAAACTCCGAAACTCCGAAACTCCAAAACTCCAAAACTCCAAAACTCCGAAACTCCAAAACTCCGAAACTCCAAAACTCCAAAACTCCAAAACTCCAAAACTCCAAAACTCCGAAACTCCAAAACTCCGAAACTCCAAAACTCCAAAACTCCAAAACTCCAAAACTCCGAAACTCCAAAACTCCGAAACTCCAAAACTCCAAAACTCCAAAACTCCGAAACTCCAAAACTCCAAAACTCCGAAACTCCGAAACTCCAAAACTCCAAAACTCCAAAACTCCAAAACTCCAAAACTCCAAAACTGCAAAACTCCAAAACTCCAAAACTCCGAAACTCCAAAACTCCAAAACTCCAAAACACCGAAACTCCGAAACTCCGAAACTCCGAAACTCCGAAACTCCAAAACTCCAAAACTCCAAAACTCCAAAACTCCGAAACTCCAAAACTCTAGAACTCCGAAACTCCAAAACTCCAAAACTCCAAAACTCCAAAACTCCAAAACTCCGAAACTCCAAAACTCCGAAACTCCAAAACTCCAAAACTCCGAAACTCCAAAACTCCGAAACTCCAAAACTCCAAAACTCCGAAACTCCAAAACTCCAAAACTCCAAAACTCCAAAACTCCGAAACTCCGAAACTCCAAAACTCCGAAACTCCAAAACTCCAAAACTCCGAAACTCCAAAACTCCGAATCTCCAAAACTCCAAAACTCCAAAACTCCAAAACTCCGAAACTCCAAAACTCCAAAACTCCAAAACTCCAAAACTCCAAAACTCCGAAACTCCGAAACTCCGAAACTCCAAAACTACAAAACTCCGGAACTCCGAAACTCCAAAACTCCAAAACTCCGAAACTCCGAAACTCCGAAACTCCGAAACTCCAAAACTCCGAAACTCCGAAACTCCGAAACTCCAAAACTCCGAAACTCCGAAACTCCAAAACTCCGAAACTCCGAAACTCCGAAACTCCGAAACTCAAAAACTCCAAAACTCCAAAACTCCGAAACTCCAAAACTCCGAAACTCCAAAACTCCAAAACTCCAAAACTCCAAAACTCCGAAACTCCAAAACTCCGAAACTCCAAAACTCCAAAACTCCGAAACTCCAAAACTCCAAAACTCCGAAACTCCGAAACTCCAAAACTCCGAAACTCCAAAACTCCAAAACTCCAAAACTCCAAAACTCCAAAACTCCGTAACTCCAAAATTCCAAAACTCCAAAACTCCAAAACTCCAAAACTCCAAAACTCCGAAACTCCAAAACTCCGAAACTCCAAAACTCCAAAACTCCAAAACTCCAAAACTCCAAAACTCCAAAACTCCGAAACATCGAAACTCCAAAACTCCAAAACTCCGAAACTCCAAAACTCCAAAACTCCGAAACTCCGAAACTCCAAAACTCCAAAACTCCGAAACTCCAAAACTCCAAAACTCCAAAACTGCAAAACTCCAAAACTGCAAAACTCCGAAACTCCAAAACTCCAAAACTCCAAAACTCCAAAACTCCAAAACTCCAAAACTCCGAAACTCCGATACTCCGAAACTCCAAAACTCCAAAACTCCGGAACTCCGAAACTCCAAAACTCCAAAACTCCGAAACTCCGAAACTCCGAAACTCCGAAACTCCAAAACTCCGAAACTCCGAAACTCCGAAACTCCAAAACTCCGAAACTCCGAAACTCCGAAACTCCGAAACTCCGAAACTCCGAAACTCCAAAACTCCAAAACTCCAAAACTCCGAAACTCCAAAACTCCGAAACTCCAAAACTCCAAAACTCCAAAACTCCAAAACTCCGAAACTCCAAAACTCCGAAACTCCAAAACTCCAAAACTCCAAAACTCCGAAACTCCAAAACTCCGAAACTCCAAAACTCCGAAACTCCAAAACTCCAAAACTCCAAAACTCCAAAACTCCGAAACTCCAAAACTCCGAAACTCCAAAACTCCAAAACTCCAAAACTCCAAAACTCCAAAACTGCAAAACTCCAAAACTCCAAAACTCCAAAACTCCGAAACTCCGAAACTCCGAAACTCCAAAACTCCAAAACTCCGAAACTCCGAAACTCCAAAACTCCAAAACTCCGATACTCCGAAACTCCGAAACTCCAAAACTCCGAAACTCCGAAACTCCGAAACTCCAAAACTCCGAAACTCCGAAACTCCGAAACTCCGAAACTCCGAAACTACAAAACTCCAAAACTCCCAAACTCCGAAACTCCAAAACTCCGAAACTCCAAAACTCCAAAACTCCAAAACTCTAAAACTCCGAAACTCCAAAACTCCGAAACTCCAAAACTCCAAAACTCCAAAACTCCGAAACTCCAAAACTCCAAAACTCCGAAACTCCGAAACTCCAAAACTCCAAAACTCCAAAACTCAAAAACTCCGAAACTCCAAAACTCCAAAACTCCAAAACTCCAAAACTCCAAAACTCCAAAACTCCGAAACTCCAAAACTCCAAAACTGCAAAACTCCGAAACTCCAAAACTCCCAAACTCCAAAACTCCAAAACTCCGAAACTCCGAAACTCCGAAACTCCAAAGCTCCGAAACTCCGAAACTCCAAAACTCCAAAACTCCAAAACTCCGAAACTCCAAAACTCCGAAACTCCGAAACTCCAAAACTCCAAAACTCCAAAACTCCGAAACTCCGAAACTCCGAAACTCCGAAACTCCAAAACTCCAAAACTCCAAAACTCCGAAACTCCGAAACTCCAAAACTCCGAAACTCCAAAACTCCGAAACTCCGAAACTCCGAAACTCCGAAGCTCCAAAACTCCAAAACTCCAAAACTCCAAAACTCCGAAACTCCAAAACTCCGAAACTCCGAAACTCCGAAACTCCAAAACTCCAAAACTCCAAAACTCCGAAACTCCGAAACTCCAAAACTCCAAAACTCTAGAACTCCGAAACTCCAAAACTCCAAAACTCCAAAACTCCAAAACTCCGAAACTCCGAAACTCCGAAACTCCAAAACTCCAAAACTTCAAAACTCCGAAACTCCAAAACTCCGAAACTCCAAAACTCCAAAACTCCAAAACTCCAAAACTCCAAAACTGCAAAACTCCAAAACTCCAAAACTCCAAAACTCCGAAACTCCGAAACTCCGAAACTCCAAAACTCCAAAACTCCGAAACTCCGAAACTCCAAAACTCCAAAACTCTAGAACTCCGAAACTCCAAAACTCCAAAACTCCAAAACTCCGAAACTCCAAAACTCCGAAACTCCAAAACTCCCAAACTCCAAAACTCCAAAACTCCAAAACTCCAAAACTCCAAAACTCCAAAACTCCAAAACTCCAAAACTCCGAAACTCCGAAACTCCAAAACTCCGAAACTCCAAAACTCCGAAACTCCAAAACTCCAAAACTCCAAAGCTCCAAAACTCCAAAACTGCAAAACTGCAAAACTCCAAAACTCCAAAACTCCGAAACTCCGAAACTCCAAAACTCCAAAACTCCGAAACTCCGAAACTCCAAAACTCCGAAACTCCGAAACTCCAAAACTCCAAAACTCCAAAACTCCAAAACTCCGAAACTCCAAAACTCCAAAACTCCAAAACTCCAAAACTCCAAAACTCCAAAACTCCAAAACTCCAAAACTCCAAAACTCCAAAACTCCAAAACTGCAAAACTCCAAAACTCCGAAACTCCAAAACACCAAAACTCCGAAACTCCGAAACTCCGAAACTCCAAAACTCCGAAACTCCGAAACTCCGAAACTCCAAAACTCCGAAACTCCAAAACTCCGAAACTCCGAAACTCCAAAACTCCAAAACTCCAAAACTCCGAAACTCCGAAACTCCAAAACTCCAAAACTCTAGAACTCCGAAACTCCAAAACTCTAGAACTCCGAAACTCCAAAACTCCAAAACTCCAAAACTCCGAAACTCCGAAACTCCAAAACTCCAAAACTCTAGAACTCCGAAACTCCAAAACTCCAAAACTCCAAAACTCCGAAACTCCAAAACTCCGAAACTCCAAAACTCCAAAACTCCGAAACTCCAAAACTCCGAATCTCCAAAACTCCAAAACTCCAAAACTCCAAAACTCCGAAACTCCAAAACTCCAAAACTCCAAAACTCCAAAACTCCAAAACTCCGAAACTCCGAAACTCCGAAACTCCAAAACTACAAAACTCCGGAACTCCGAAACTCCAAAACTCCAAAACTCCGAAACTCCGAAACTCCGAAACTCCGAAACTCCAAAACTCCGAAACTCCGAAACTCCGAAACTCCAAAACTCCGAAACTCCGAAACTCCAAAACTCCGAAACTCCGAAACTCCGAAACTCCGAAACTCAAAAACTCCAAAACTCCAAAACTCCGAAACTCCAAAACTCCGAAACTCCAAAACTCCAAAACTCCAAAACTCCGAAACTCCAAAACTCCGAAACTCCAAAACTCCAAAACTCCGAAACTCCAAAACTCCAAAACTCCGAAACTCCGAAACTCCAAAACTCCGAAACTCCAAAACTCCAAAACTCCAAAACTCCAAAACTCCAAAACTCCAAAACTCCGTAACTCCAAAATTCCAAAACTCCAAAACTCCAAAACTCCAAAACTCCAAAACTCCGAAACTCCAAAACTCCGAAACTCCAAAACTCCAAAACTCCAAAACTCCAAAACTCCAAAACTCCGAAACATCGAAACTCCAAAACTCCAAAACTCCGAAACTCCAAAACTCCAAAACTCCGAAACTCCGAAACTCCAAAACTCCAAAACTCCGAAACTCCAAAACTCCAAAACTCCAAAACTGCAAAACTCCAAAACTGCAAAACTCCGAAACTCCAAAACTCCAAAACTCCAAAACTCCAAAACTCCGAAACTCCGAAACTCCAAAACTCCAAAACTCCGAAACTCCAAAACTCCAAAACTCCAAAACTGCAAAACTCCAAAACTCCAAAACTCCGAAACTCCAAAACTCCGAAACTCCGAAACTCCAAAACTCCAAAACTCCGAAACTCCAAAACTCCAAAACTGCAAAACTCCGAAACTCCAAAACTCCAAAACTCCAAAACTCCGAAACTCCGAAACTCCAAAACTCCAAAACTCCAAAACTCCGAAACTCCAAAACTCCGAAACTCCGAAACTCCAAAACTCCAAAACTCCAAAACTCCGAAACTCCAAAACTCCAAAAACTCCAAAACTCCGAAACTCCGAAACTCCGAAACTCCGAAACTCCGAAACTCCGAAACTCCGAAACTCCGAAACTCCAAAACTCCGAAACTCCGAAACTCCGAAACTCCAAAACTCCAAAACTCCGAAACTCCAAAACTCCGAAACTCCAAAACTCCAAAACTCCAAAACTCCAAAACTCCGAAACTCCAAAACTCCGAAACTCCAAAACTCCCAAACTCCGAAACTCCAAAACTCCGAAACTCCAAAACTCCGAAACTCCGAAACTCAGAAACTCCGAAACTCAGAAACTCGAAAACTCCGAAACTCCAAAACTCCGAAACTCCGAAACTCCGGAACTCCGAAACTCCAAAACTCCAAAACTCCGAAACTCCGAAACTCCGAAACTTCAAAACTCCAGAACTCCAAAACTCTGAAACTCCAAAACTCCGAAACTCCAAAACTCCAAAACTCCAAAACTCCGAAACTCCAAAACTCCAAAACTCCAAAACTCCGAAACTCCAAAACTCCAAAACTCCAAAACTCCAAAACTCCAAAACTCCAAAACTGCAAAACTCCAAAACTCCAAAACTCCGAAACTCCAAAACTCCAAAACTCCAAAACTCCAAAACTCCGAAACTCCGAAACTCCGAAACTCCAAAACTCCGAAACTCCGAAACTCCAAAACTCCGAAACTCCAAAACTCCAAAACTCCAAAACTCCAAAACTCCGAAACTCCGAAACTCCGAAACTCCAAAACTCCAAAACTCCAAAACTCCAAAACTTCAAAACTCCGAAACTCCAAAACTCCGAAACTCCAAAACTCCAAAACTCCAAAACTCCAAAACTCCAAAACTCCAAAACTCCGAAACTCCAAAACTCCAAAACTCCAAAACTCCAAAACTCCAAAACTGCAAAACTCCAAAACTCCAAAACTCCGAAACTCCAAAACTCCAAAACTCCGAAACTCCGAAACTCCGAAACTCCAAAACTCCGAAACTCCGAAACTCCAAAACTCCGAAACTCCAAAACTCCGAAACTCCGAAACTCCGAAACTCCGAAGCTCCAAAACTCCAAAACTCCAAAACTCCAAAACTCCGAAACTCCAAAACTCCGAAACTCCGAAACTCCGAAACTCCAAAACTCCAAAACTCCAAAACTCCGAAACTCCGAAACTCCAAAACTCCAAAACTCTAGAACTCCGAAACTCCAAAACTCCAAAACTCCAAAACTCCGAAACTCCAAAACTCCGAAACTCCAAAACTCCAAAACTCCAAAACTCCGAAACTCCAAAACTCCGAAACTCCAAAACTCCAAAACTCCAAAACTCCAAAACTCCAAAACTCCAAAACTGCAAAACTCCAAAACTCCAAAACTCCAAAACTCCGAAACTCCGAAACTCCGAAACTCCAAAACTCCAAAACTCCGAAACTCCGAAACTCCAAAACTCCAAAACTCTAGAACTCCGAAACTCCAAAACTCCAAAACTCCAAAACTCCGAAACTCCAAAACTCCGAAACTCCAAAACTCCCAAACTCCAAAACTCCAAAACTCCAAAACTCCAAAACTCCAAAACTCCAAAACTCCAAAACTCCAAAACTCCAAAACTCCGAAACTCCGAAACTCCAAAACTCCGAAACTCCAAAACTCCGAAACTCCAAAACTCCAAAACTCCAAAGCTCCAAAACTCCAAAACTGCAAAACTGCAAAACTCCAAAACTCCAAAACTCCGAAACTCCGAAACTCCAAAACTCCAAAACTCCGAAACTCCGAAACTCCAAAACTCCGAAACTCCGAAACTCCAAAACTCCAAAACTCCAAAACTCCAAAACTCCGAAACTCCAAAACTCCAAAACTCCAAAACTCCAAAACTCCAAAACTCCAAAACTCCAAAACTCCAAAACTCCAAAACTCCAAAACTCCAAAACTGCAAAACTCCAAAACTCCGAAACTCCAAAACACCAAAACTCCGAAACTCCGAAACTCCGAAACTCCAAAACTCCGAAACTCCGAAACTCCGAAACTCCAAAACTCCGAAACTCCAAAACTCCGAAACTCCAAAACTCCGAAACTCCAAAACTCCAAAACTCCAAAACTGCAAAACTCCAAAACTGCAAAACTCCGAAACTCCAAAACTCCAAAACTCCAAAACTCCAAAACTCCGAAACTCCGAAACTCCAAAACTCCAAAACTCCGAAACTCCAAAACTCCAAAACTCCAAAACTCCAAAACTCCAAAACTCCAAAACTCCGAAACTCCAAAACTCCGAAACTCCGAAACTCCAAAACTCCAAAACTCCGAAACTCCAAAACTCCAAAACTGCAAAACTCCGAAACTCCAAAACTCCAAAACTCCAAAACTCCGAAACTCCGAAACTCCAAAACTCCAAAACTCCAAAACTCCGAAACTCCAAAACTCCGAAACTCCGAAACTCCAAAACTCCAAAACTCCAAAACTCCGAAACTCCAAAACTCCAAAAACTCCAAAACTCCGAAACTCCGAAACTCCGAAACTCCGAAACTCCGAAACTCCGAAACTCCGAAACTCCGAAACTCCAAAACTCCGAAACTCCGAAACTCCAAAACTCCAAAACTCCGAAACTCCAAAACTCCGAAACTCCAAAACTCCAAAACTCCAAAACTCCAAAACTCCGAAACTCCAAAACTCCGAAACTCCAAAACTCCCAAACTCCGAAACTCCAAAACTCCGAAACTCCAAAACTCCGAAACTCCGAAACTCAGAAACTCCGAAACTCAGAAACTCGAAAACTCCGAAACTCCAAAACTCCGAAACTCCGAAACTCCGGAACTCCGAAACTCCAAAACTCCAAAACTCCGAAACTCCGAAACTCCGAAACTTCAAAACTCCAAAACTCCAAAACTCTGAAACTCCAAAACTCCGAAACTCCAAAACTCCAAAACTCCAAAACTCCGAAACTCCAAAACTCCAAAACTCCAAAACTCCGAAACTCCAAAACTCCAAAACTCCAAAACTCCAAAACTCCAAAACTCCAAAACTGCAAAACTCCAAAACTCCAAAACTCCGAAACTCCAAAACTCCAAAACTCCAAAACTCCAAAACTCCGAAACTCCGAAACTCCGAAACTCCAAAACTCCGAAACTCCGAAACTCCAAAACTCCGAAACTCCAAAACTCCAAAACTCCAAAACTCCAAAACTCCGAAACTCCGAAACTCCGAAACTCCAAAACTCCAAAACTCCAAAACTCCAAAACTTCAAAACTCCGAAACTCCAAAACTCCGAAACTCCAAAACTCCAAAACTCCAAAACTCCAAAACTCCAAAACTCCAAAACTCCGAAACTCCAAAACTCCAAAACTCCAAAACTCCAAAACTCCAAAACTGCAAAACTCCAAAACTCCAAAACTCCGAAACTCCAAAACTCCAAAACTCCGAAACTCCGAAACTCCGAAACTCCAAAACTCCGAAACTCCGAAACTCCAAAACTCCGAAACTCCAAAACTCCGAAACTCCGAAACTCCGAAACTCCGAAGCTCCAAAACTCCAAAACTCCAAAACTCCAAAACTCCGAAACTCCAAAACTCCGAAACTCCGAAACTCCGAAACTCCAAAACTCCAAAACTCCAAAACTCCGAAACTCCGAAACTCCAAAACTCCAAAACTCTAGAACTCCGAAACTCCAAAACTCCAAAACTCCAAAACTCCGAAACTCCAAAACTCCGAAACTCCAAAACTCCAAAACTCCAAAACTCCGAAACTCCAAAACTCCGAAACTCCAAAACTCCAAAACTCCAAAACTCCAAAACTCCAAAACTCCAAAACTGCAAAACTCCAAAACTCCAAAACTCCAAAACTCCGAAACTCCGAAACTCCGAAACTCCAAAACTCCAAAACTCCGAAACTCCGAAACTCCAAAACTCCAAAACTCTAGAACTCCGAAACTCCAAAACTCCAAAACTCCAAAACTCCGAAACTCCAAAACTCCGAAACTCCAAAACTCCCAAACTCCAAAACTCCAAAACTCCAAAACTCCAAAACTCCAAAACTCCAAAACTCCAAAACTCCAAAACTCCGAAACTCCGAAACTCCAAAACTCCGAAACTCCAAAACTCCGAAACTCCAAAACTCCAAAACTCCAAAGCTCCAAAACTCCAAAACTGCAAAACTGCAAAACTCCAAAACTCCAAAACTCCGAAACTCCGAAACTCCAAAACTCCAAAACTCCGAAACTCCGAAACTCCAAAACTCCGAAACTCCGAAACTCCAAAACTCCAAAACTCCAAAACTCCAAAACTCCGAAACTCCAAAACTCCAAAACTCCAAAACTCCAAAACTCCAAAACTCCAAAACTCCAAAACTCCAAAACTCCAAAACTCCAAAACTCCAAAACTGCAAAACTCCAAAACTCCGAAACTCCAAAACACCAAAACTCCGAAACTCCGAAACTCCGAAACTCCAAAACTCCGAAACTCCGAAACTCCGAAACTCCAAAACTCCGAAACTCCAAAACTCCGAAACTCCGAAACTCCAAAACTCCAAAACTCCAAAACTCCGAAACTCCGAAACTCCAAAACTCCAAAACTCTAGAACTCCGAAACTCCAAAACTCTAGAACTCCGAAACTCCAAAACTCCAAAACTCCAAAACTCCAAAACTCCGAAACTCCGAAACTCCAAAACTCCAAAACTCTAGAACTCCGAAACTCCAAAACTCCAAAACTCCAAAACTCCGAAACTCCAAAACTCCGAAACTCCAAAACTCCAAAACTCCGAAACTCCAAAACTCCGAATCTCCAAAACTCCAAAACTCCAAAACTCCAAAACTCCGAAACTCCAAAACTCCAAAACTCCAAAACTCCAAAACTCCAAAACTCCGAAACTCCGAAACTCCGAAACTCCAAAACTACAAAACTCCGGAACTCCGAAACTCCAAAACTCCAAAACTCCGAAACTCCGAAACTCCGAAACTCCGAAACTCCAAAACTCCGAAACTCCGAAACTCCGAAACTCCAAAACTCCGAAACTCCGAAACTCCAAAACTCCGAAACTCCGAAACTCCGAAACTCCGAAACTCAAAAACTCCAAAACTCCAAAACTCCGAAACTCCAAAACTCCGAAACTCCAAAACTCCAAAACTCCAAAACTCCGAAACTCCAAAACTCCGAAACTCCAAAACTCCAAAACTCCGAAACTCCAAAACTCCAAAACTCCGAAACTCCGAAACTCCAAAACTCCGAAACTCCAAAACTCCAAAACTCCAAAACTCCAAAACTCCAAAACTCCAAAACTCCGTAACTCCAAAATTCCAAAACTCCAAAACTCCAAAACTCCAAAACTCCAAAACTCCGAAACTCCAAAACTCCGAAACTCCAAAACTCCAAAACTCCAAAACTCCAAAACTCCAAAACTCCGAAACATCGAAACTCCAAAACTCCAAAACTCCGAAACTCCAAAACTCCAAAACTCCGAAACTCCGAAACTCCAAAACTCCAAAACTCCGAAACTCCAAAACTCCAAAACTCCAAAACTGCAAAACTCCAAAACTGCAAAACTCCGAAACTCCAAAACTCCAAAACTCCAAAACTCCAAAACTCCGAAACTCCGAAACTCCAAAACTCCAAAACTCCGAAACTCCAAAACTCCAAAACTCCAAAACTGCAAAACTCCAAAACTCCAAAACTCCGAAACTCCAAAACTCCGAAACTCCGAAACTCCAAAACTCCAAAACTCCGAAACTCCAAAACTCCAAAACTGCAAAACTCCGAAACTCCAAAACTCCAAAACTCCAAAACTCCGAAACTCCGAAACTCCAAAACTCCAAAACTCCAAAACTCCGAAACTCCAAAACTCCGAAACTCCGAAACTCCAAAACTCCAAAACTCCAAAACTCCGAAACTCCAAAACTCCAAAAACTCCAAAACTCCGAAACTCCGAAACTCCGAAACTCCGAAACTCCGAAACTCCGAAACTCCGAAACTCCGAAACTCCAAAACTCCGAAACTCCGAAACTCCGAAACTCCAAAACTCCAAAACTCCGAAACTCCAAAACTCCGAAACTCCAAAACTCCAAAACTCCAAAACTCCAAAACTCCGAAACTCCAAAACTCCGAAACTCCAAAACTCCCAAACTCCGAAACTCCAAAACTCCGAAACTCCAAAACTCCGAAACTCCGAAACTCAGAAACTCCGAAACTCAGAAACTCGAAAACTCCGAAACTCCAAAACTCCGAAACTCCGAAACTCCGGAACTCCGAAACTCCAAAACTCCAAAACTCCGAAACTCCGAAACTCCGAAACTTCAAAACTCCAGAACTCCAAAACTCTGAAACTCCAAAACTCCGAAACTCCAAAACTCCAAAACTCCAAAACTCCGAAACTCCAAAACTCCAAAACTCCAAAACTCCGAAACTCCAAAACTCCAAAACTCCAAAACTCCAAAACTCCAAAACTCCAAAACTGCAAAACTCCAAAACTCCAAAACTCCGAAACTCCAAAACTCCAAAACTCCAAAACTCCAAAACTCCGAAACTCCGAAACTCCGAAACTCCAAAACTCCGAAACTCCGAAACTCCAAAACTCCGAAACTCCAAAACTCCAAAACTCCAAAACTCCAAAACTCCGAAACTCCGAAACTCCGAAACTCCAAAACTCCAAAACTCCAAAACTCCAAAACTTCAAAACTCCGAAACTCCAAAACTCCGAAACTCCAAAACTCCAAAACTCCAAAACTCCAAAACTCCAAAACTCCAAAACTCCGAAACTCCAAAACTCCAAAACTCCAAAACTCCAAAACTCCAAAACTGCAAAACTCCAAAACTCCAAAACTCCGAAACTCCAAAACTCCAAAACTCCGAAACTCCGAAACTCCGAAACTCCAAAACTCCGAAACTCCGAAACTCCAAAACTCCGAAACTCCAAAACTCCGAAACTCCGAAACTCCGAAACTCCGAAGCTCCAAAACTCCAAAACTCCAAAACTCCAAAACTCCGAAACTCCAAAACTCCGAAACTCCGAAACTCCGAAACTCCAAAACTCCAAAACTCCAAAACTCCGAAACTCCGAAACTCCAAAACTCCAAAACTCTAGAACTCCGAAACTCCAAAACTCCAAAACTCCAAAACTCCGAAACTCCAAAACTCCGAAACTCCAAAACTCCAAAACTCCAAAACTCCGAAACTCCAAAACTCCGAAACTCCAAAACTCCAAAACTCCAAAACTCCAAAACTCCAAAACTCCAAAACTGCAAAACTCCAAAACTCCAAAACTCCAAAACTCCGAAACTCCGAAACTCCGAAACTCCAAAACTCCAAAACTCCGAAACTCCGAAACTCCAAAACTCCAAAACTCTAGAACTCCGAAACTCCAAAACTCCAAAACTCCAAAACTCCGAAACTCCAAAACTCCGAAACTCCAAAACTCCCAAACTCCAAAACTCCAAAACTCCAAAACTCCAAAACTCCAAAACTCCAAAACTCCAAAACTCCAAAACTCCAAAACTCCGAAACTCCGAAACTCCAAAACTCCGAAACTCCAAAACTCCGAAACTCCAAAACTCCAAAACTCCAAAGCTCCAAAACTCCAAAACTGCAAAACTGCAAAACTCCAAAACTCCAAAACTCCGAAACTCCGAAACTCCAAAACTCCAAAACTCCGAAACTCCGAAACTCCAAAACTCCGAAACTCCGAAACTCCAAAACTCCAAAACTCCAAAACTCCAAAACTCCGAAACTCCAAAACTCCAAAACTCCAAAACTCCAAAACTCCAAAACTCCAAAACTCCAAAACTCCAAAACTCCAAAACTCCAAAACTCCAAAACTGCAAAACTCCAAAACTCCGAAACTCCAAAACACCAAAACTCCGAAACTCCGAAACTCCGAAACTCCAAAACTCCGAAACTCCGAAACTCCGAAACTCCAAAACTCCGAAACTCCAAAACTCCGAAACTCCGAAACTCCAAAACTCCAAAACTCCAAAACTCCGAAACTCCGAAACTCCAAAACTCCAAAACTCTAGAACTCCGAAACTCCAAAACTCTAGAACTCCGAAACTCCAAAACTCCAAAACTCCAAAACTCCAAAACTCCGAAACTCCGAAACTCCAAAACTCCAAAACTCTAGAACTCCGAAACTCCAAAACTCCAAAACTCCAAAACTCCGAAACTCCAAAACTCCGAAACTCCAAAACTCCAAAACTCCGAAACTCCAAAACTCCGAAACTCCAAAACTCCAAAACTCCAAAACTCCAAAACTCCAAAACTCCAAAACTCCAAAACTGCAAAACTCCAAAACTCCAAAACTCCAAAACTCCGAAACTCCGAAACTCCGAAACTCCAAAACTCCAAAACTCCAAAACTCCGAAACTCCAAAACTCCAAAACTCCAAAACTCCAAAACTCTAGAACTCCGAAACTCCAAAACTCCGAAACTCCAAAACTCCGAAACTCCAAAACTCCAAAACTCCAAAACTCCAAAACTCCAAAACTCCAAAACTCCAAAACTCCAAAACTCCAAAACTCCATAACACCGAAACTCCGAAACTCCGAAACTCCGAAACTCCGAAACTCCAAAACTCCAAAACTCCAAAGCTCCAAAACTCCGAAACTCCGAAACTCCAAAACTCCAAAACTCCGAAACTCCGAAACTCCAAAACTCCAAAACTCCGAAACTCCAAAACTCCGAAACTCCAAAACTCCAAAACTCCAAAACTCCAAAACTCCGAAACTCCAAAACTCCGAAACTCCAAAACTCCAAAACTCCAAAACTCCAAAACTCCAAAACTCCGAAACTCCGAAACTCCAAAACTCCAAAACTCCGAAACTCCAAAACTCCAAAACTCCGAAACTCCGAAACTCCAAAACTCCAAAACTCCGAAACTCCAAAACTCCAAAACTCCAAAACTGCAAAACTCCAAAACTGCAAAACTCCGAAACTCCAAAACTCCAAAACTCCAAAACTCCAAAACTCCGAAACTCCGAAACTCCAAAACTCCAAAACTCCGAAACTCCAAAACTCCAAAACTCCAAAACTCCGAAACTCCAAAACTCCAAAACTCCAAAACTCCGAAACTCCAAAACTCCAAAACTCCAAAACTCCAAAACTCTAGAACTCCGAAACTCCAAAACTCCAAAACTCCAAAACTCCGAAACTCCAAAACTCCGAAACTCCAAAACTCCAAAACTCCAAAACTCCAAAACTCCGAAACTCCAAAACTCCGAAACTCCAAAACTCCAAAACTCCAAAACTCCAAAACTCCAAAACTGCAAAACTCCAAAACTCCAAAACTCTAGAACTCCGAAACTCCAAAACTCTAGAACTCCGAAACTCCAAAACTCCAAAACTCCAAAACTCCGAAACTCCAAAACTCCGAAACTCCAAAACTCCAAAACTCCAAAACTCCGAAACTCCAAAACTCCGAAACTCCAAAACTCCAAAACTCCAAAACTCCAAAACTCCAAAACTGCAAAACTCCAAAACTCCAAAACTCCAAAACTCCGAAACTCCGAAACTCCGAAACTCCAAAACTCCAAAACTCCGAAACTCCGAAACTCCAAAACTCCAAAACTCCGAAACTCCGAAACTCCGAAACTCCGAAACTCCAAAACTCCAAAACTCCAAAACTCCAAAACTCCGAAACTCCGAAACTCCAAAACTCCAAAACTCTAGAACTCCGAAACTCCAAAACTCCAAAACTCCAAAACTCCAAAACTCCGAAACTCCAAAACTCCAAAACTCCGAAACTCCAAAACTCCGAAACTCCAAACTCCAAAACTCCAAAACTCCGAAACTCCAAAACTCCGAAACTCCAAAACTCCAAAACTCCAAAACTCCAAAACTCCAAAACTGCAAAACTCCAAAACTCCAAAACTCCAAAACTCCGAAACTCCGAAACTCCGAAACTCCAAAACTCCAAAACTCCGAAACTCCGAAACTCCAAAACTCCAAAACTCCGAAACTCCGAAACTCCGAAACTCCGAAACTCCAAAACTCCAAAACTCCAAAACTCCAAAACTCCGGAACTCCGAAACTCCAAAACTCCAAAACTCTAGAACTCCGAAACTCCAAAACTCCGAAACTCCAAAACTCCAAAACTCCAAAACTCCGAAACTCCGAAACTCCAAAACTCCAAAACTCTAGAACTCCGAAACTCCAAAACTCTAGAACTCCAAAACTCCGAAACTCCAAAACTCCGAAACTCCAAAACTCCAAAACTCCAAAACTCCAAAACTCCGAAACTCCAAAACTCCGAAACTCCAAAACTCCAAAACTCCAAAACTCCAAAACTCCAAAACTGCAAAACTCCAAAACTCCAAAACTCCAAAACTCCGAAACTCCGAAACTCCGAAACTCCAAAACTCCAAAACTCCAAAACTCCGAAACTCCAAAACTCCAAAACTCCGAAACTCCAAAACTCCAAAACTCCAAAACTCCGAAACTCCAAAACTCCAAAACTCCAAAACTCCAAAACTCCAAAACTCCAAAACTCCGAAACTCCAAAACTCCAAAACTCCAAAACTCCAAAACTCCAAAACTCCGAAACTCCAAAACTCCGAAACTCCGAAACTCCGAAACTCCAAAACTCCGAAACTCCGAAACTCCGAAACTCCGAAACTCCAAAACTCCGAAACTCCAAAACTCCGAAACTCCGAAACTCCGAAACTCCGAAACTCCAAAACTCCAAAACTCCGAAACTCCAAAACTCCGAAACTCCAAAACTCCAAAACTCCAAAACTCCAAAACTCCAAAACACCGAAACTCCGAAACTCCGAAACTCCGAAACTCCGAAACTCCAAAACTCCAAAACTCCAAAGCTCCAAAACTCCGAAACTCCGAAACTCCAAAACTCCAAAACTCCGAAACTCCGAAACTCCAAAACTCCAAAACTCCAAAACTCCAAAACTCCGAAACTCCAAAACTCCGAAACTCCAAAACTCCAAAACTCCAAAACTCCAAAACTCCGAAACTCCAAAACTCCGAAACTCCAAAACTCCAAAACTCCAAAACTCCAAAACTCCAAAACTCCGAAACTCCGAAACTCCAAAACTCCAAAACTCCGAAACTCCAAAACTCCAAAACTCCGAAACTCCGAAACTCCAAAACTCCAAAACTCCGAAACTCCAAAACTCCAAAACTCCAAAACTGCAAAACTCCAAAACTGCAAAACTCCGAAACTCCAAAACTCCAAAACTCCAAAACTCCAAAACTCCGAAACTCCGAAACTCCAAAACTCCAAAACTCCGAAACTCCAAAACTCCAAAACTCCAAAACTCCGAAACTCCAAAACTCCAAAACTCCAAAACTCCGAAACTCCAAAACTCCAAAACTCCAAAACTCCAAAACTCTAGAACTCCGAAACTCCAAAACTCCAAAACTCCGAAACTCCAAAACTCCAAAACTCCAAAACTCCGAAACTCCAAAACTCCGAAACTCCAAAACTCCAAAACTCCAAAACTCCAAAACTCCGAAACTCCAAAACTCCGAAACTCCAAAACTCCAAAACTCCAAAACTCCAAAACTCCAAAACTGCAAAACTCCAAAACTCCAAAACTCCAAAACTCCGAAACTCCGAAACTCCGAAACTCCGAAACTCCAAAACTCCAAAACTCCGAAACTCCGAAACTCCAAAACTCCAAAACTCCGAAACTCCGAAACTCCGAAACTCCGAAACTCCAAAACTCCAAAACTCCAAAACTCCAAAACTCCGAAACTCCGAAACTCCAAAACTCCAAAACTCTAGAACTCCGAAACTCCAAAACTCCAAAACTCCAAAACTCCGAAACTCCAAAACTCCGAAACTCCAAAACTCCAAAACTCCAAAACTCCGAAACTCCAAAACTCCGAAACTCCAAAACTCCAAAACTCCAAAACTCCAAAACTCCAAAACTCCAAAACTGCAAAACTCCAAAACTCCAAAACTCCGAAACTCCGAAACTCCGAAACTCCAAAACTCCAAAACTCCGAAACTCCGAAACTCCAAAACTCCAAAACTCTAGAACTCCGAAACTCCAAAACTCCAAAACTCCGAAACTCCAAAACTCCGAAACTCCAAAACTCCCAAACTCCAAAACTCCAAAACTCCAAAACTCCAAAACTCCAAAACTCCAAAACTCCAAAACTCCAAAACTCCAAAACTCCGAAACTCCGAAACTCCAAAACTCCGAAACTCCAAAACTCCGAAACTCCAAAACTCCAAAACTCCAAAGCTCCAAAACTCCAAAACTGCAAAACTGCAAAACTTCAAAACTCCAAAACTCCGAAACTCCGAAACTCCAAAACTCCAAAACTCCGAAACTCCGAAACTCCAAAACTCCGAAACTCCGAAACTCCAAAACTCCAAAACTCCGAAACTCCAAAACTCCAAAACTCCAAAACTCCAAAACTGCAAAACTCCAAAACTGCAAAACTCCGAAACTCCAAAACTCCAAAACTCCAAAACTCCAAAACTCCGAAACTCCGAAACTCCAAAACTCCAAAACTCCGAAACTCCAAAACTCCAAAACTCCAAAACTGCAAAACTCCAAAACTCCAAAACTCCGAAACTCCAAAACTCCGAAACTCCGAAACTCCAAAACTCCAAAACTCCGAAACTCCAAAACTCCAAAACTGCAAAACTCCGAAACTCCAAAACTCCAAAACTCCAAAACTCCGAAACTCCGAAACTCCAAAACTCCAAAACTCCAAAACTCCGAAACTCCAAAACTCCGAAACTCCGAAACTCCAAAACTCCAAAACTCCAAAACTCCGAAACTCCAAAACTCCAAAAACTCCAAAACTCCGAAACTCCGAAACTCCGAAACTCCGAAACTCCGAAACTCCGAAACTCCGAAACTCCGAAACTCCAAAACTCCGAAACTCCGAAACTCCGAAACTCCAAAACTCCAAAACTCCGAAACTCCAAAACTCCGAAACTCCAAAACTCCAAAACTCCAAAACTCCAAAACTCCGAAACTCCAAAACTCCGAAACTCCAAAACTCCCAAACTCCGAAACTCCAAAACTCCGAAACTCCAAAACTCCGAAACTCCGAAACTCAGAAACTCCGAAACTCAGAAACTCGAAAACTCCGAAACTCCAAAACTCCGAAACTCCGAAACTCCGGAACTCCGAAACTCCAAAACTCCAAAACTCCGAAACTCCGAAACTCCGAAACTTCAAAACTCCAGAACTCCAAAACTCTGAAACTCCAAAACTCCGAAACTCCAAAACTCCAAAACTCCAAAACTCCGAAACTCCAAAACTCCAAAACTCCAAAACTCCGAAACTCCAAAACTCCAAAACTCCAAAACTCCAAAACTCCAAAACTCCAAAACTGCAAAACTCCAAAACTCCAAAACTCCGAAACTCCAAAACTCCAAAACTCCAAAACTCCAAAACTCCGAAACTCCGAAACTCCGAAACTCCAAAACTCCGAAACTCCGAAACTCCAAAACTCCGAAACTCCAAAACTCCAAAACTCCAAAACTCCAAAACTCCGAAACTCCGAAACTCCGAAACTCCAAAACTCCAAAACTCCAAAACTCCAAAACTTCAAAACTCCGAAACTCCAAAACTCCGAAACTCCAAAACTCCAAAACTCCAAAACTCCAAAACTCCAAAACTCCAAAACTCCGAAACTCCAAAACTCCAAAACTCCAAAACTCCAAAACTCCAAAACTGCAAAACTCCAAAACTCCAAAACTCCGAAACTCCAAAACTCCAAAACTCCGAAACTCCGAAACTCCGAAACTCCAAAACTCCGAAACTCCGAAACTCCAAAACTCCGAAACTCCAAAACTCCGAAACTCCGAAACTCCGAAACTCCGAAGCTCCAAAACTCCAAAACTCCAAAACTCCAAAACTCCGAAACTCCAAAACTCCGAAACTCCGAAACTCCGAAACTCCAAAACTCCAAAACTCCAAAACTCCGAAACTCCGAAACTCCAAAACTCCAAAACTCTAGAACTCCGAAACTCCAAAACTCCAAAACTCCAAAACTCCGAAACTCCAAAACTCCGAAACTCCAAAACTCCAAAACTCCAAAACTCCGAAACTCCAAAACTCCGAAACTCCAAAACTCCAAAACTCCAAAACTCCAAAACTCCAAAACTCCAAAACTGCAAAACTCCAAAACTCCAAAACTCCAAAACTCCGAAACTCCGAAACTCCGAAACTCCAAAACTCCAAAACTCCGAAACTCCGAAACTCCAAAACTCCAAAACTCTAGAACTCCGAAACTCCAAAACTCCAAAACTCCAAAACTCCGAAACTCCAAAACTCCGAAACTCCAAAACTCCCAAACTCCAAAACTCCAAAACTCCAAAACTCCAAAACTCCAAAACTCCAAAACTCCAAAACTCCAAAACTCCAAAACTCCGAAACTCCGAAACTCCAAAACTCCGAAACTCCAAAACTCCGAAACTCCAAAACTCCAAAACTCCAAAGCTCCAAAACTCCAAAACTGCAAAACTGCAAAACTCCAAAACTCCAAAACTCCGAAACTCCGAAACTCCAAAACTCCAAAACTCCAAAACTCCGAAACTCCAAAACTCCGAAACTCCGAAACTCCAAAACTCCAAAACTCCAAAACTCCGAAACTCCAAAACTCCAAAAACTCCAAAACTCCGAAACTCCGAAACTCCGAAACTCCGAAACTCCGAAACTCCGAAACTCCGAAACTCCGAAACTCCAAAACTCCGAAACTCCGAAACTCCGAAACTCCAAAACTCCAAAACTCCGAAACTCCAAAACTCCGAAACTCCAAAACTCCAAAACTCCAAAACTCCAAAACTCCGAAACTCCAAAACTCCGAAACTCCAAAACTCCCAAACTCCGAAACTCCAAAACTCCGAAACTCCAAAACTCCGAAACTCCGAAACTCAGAAACTCCGAAACTCAGAAACTCGAAAACTCCGAAACTCCAAAACTCCGAAACTCCGAAACTCCGGAACTCCGAAACTCCAAAACTCCAAAACTCCGAAACTCCGAAACTCCGAAACTTCAAAACTCCAGAACTCCAAAACTCTGAAACTCCAAAACTCCGAAACTCCAAAACTCCAAAACTCCAAAACTCCGAAACTCCAAAACTCCAAAACTCCAAAACTCCGAAACTCCAAAACTCCAAAACTCCAAAACTCCAAAACTCCAAAACTCCAAAACTGCAAAACTCCAAAACTCCAAAACTCCGAAACTCCAAAACTCCAAAACTCCAAAACTCCAAAACTCCGAAACTCCGAAACTCCGAAACTCCAAAACTCCGAAACTCCGAAACTCCAAAACTCCGAAACTCCAAAACTCCAAAACTCCAAAACTCCAAAACTCCGAAACTCCGAAACTCCGAAACTCCAAAACTCCAAAACTCCAAAACTCCAAAACTTCAAAACTCCGAAACTCCAAAACTCCGAAACTCCAAAACTCCAAAACTCCAAAACTCCAAAACTCCAAAACTCCAAAACTCCGAAACTCCAAAACTCCAAAACTCCAAAACTCCAAAACTCCAAAACTGCAAAACTCCAAAACTCCAAAACTCCGAAACTCCAAAACTCCAAAACTCCGAAACTCCGAAACTCCGAAACTCCAAAACTCCGAAACTCCGAAACTCCAAAACTCCGAAACTCCAAAACTCCGAAACTCCGAAACTCCGAAACTCCGAAGCTCCAAAACTCCAAAACTCCAAAACTCCAAAACTCCGAAACTCCAAAACTCCGAAACTCCGAAACTCCGAAACTCCAAAACTCCAAAACTCCAAAACTCCGAAACTCCGAAACTCCAAAACTCCAAAACTCTAGAACTCCGAAACTCCAAAACTCCAAAACTCCAAAACTCCGAAACTCCAAAACTCCGAAACTCCAAAACTCCAAAACTCCAAAACTCCGAAACTCCAAAACTCCGAAACTCCAAAACTCCAAAACTCCAAAACTCCAAAACTCCAAAACTCCAAAACTGCAAAACTCCAAAACTCCAAAACTCCAAAACTCCGAAACTCCGAAACTCCGAAACTCCAAAACTCCAAAACTCCGAAACTCCGAAACTCCAAAACTCCAAAACTCTAGAACTCCGAAACTCCAAAACTCCAAAACTCCAAAACTCCGAAACTCCAAAACTCCGAAACTCCAAAACTCCCAAACTCCAAAACTCCAAAACTCCAAAACTCCAAAACTCCAAAACTCCAAAACTCCAAAACTCCAAAACTCCAAAACTCCGAAACTCCGAAACTCCAAAACTCCGAAACTCCAAAACTCCGAAACTCCAAAACTCCAAAACTCCAAAGCTCCAAAACTCCAAAACTGCAAAACTGCAAAACTCCAAAACTCCAAAACTCCGAAACTCCGAAACTCCAAAACTCCAAAACTCCGAAACTCCGAAACTCCAAAACTCCGAAACTCCGAAACTCCAAAACTCCAAAACTCCAAAACTCCAAAACTCCGAAACTCCAAAACTCCAAAACTCCAAAACTCCAAAACTCCAAAACTCCAAAACTCCAAAACTCCAAAACTCCAAAACTCCAAAACTCCAAAACTGCAAAACTCCAAAACTCCGAAACTCCAAAACACCAAAACTCCGAAACTCCGAAACTCCGAAACTCCAAAACTCCGAAACTCCGAAACTCCGAAACTCCAAAACTCCGAAACTCCAAAACTCCGAAACTCCGAAACTCCAAAACTCCAAAACTCCAAAACTCCGAAACTCCGAAACTCCAAAACTCCAAAACTCTAGAACTCCGAAACTCCAAAACTCTAGAACTCCGAAACTCCAAAACTCCAAAACTCCAAAACTCCAAAACTCCGAAACTCCGAAACTCCAAAACTCCAAAACTCTAGAACTCCGAAACTCCAAAACTCCAAAACTCCAAAACTCCGAAACTCCAAAACTCCGAAACTCCAAAACTCCAAAACTCCGAAACTCCAAAACTCCGAAACTCCAAAACTCCAAAACTCCAAAACTCCAAAACTCCAAAACTCCAAAACTCCAAAACTGCAAAACTCCAAAACTCCAAAACTCCAAAACTCCGAAACTCCGAAACTCCGAAACTCCAAAACTCCAAAACTCCAAAACTCCGAAACTCCAAAACTCCAAAACTCCAAAACTCCAAAACTCTAGAACTCCGAAACTCCAAAACTCCGAAACTCCAAAACTCCGAAACTCCAAAACTCCAAAACTCCAAAACTCCAAAACTCCAAAACTCCAAAACTCCAAAACTCCAAAACTCCAAAACTCCATAACACCGAAACTCCGAAACTCCGAAACTCCGAAACTCCGAAACTCCAAAACTCCAAAACTCCAAAGCTCCAAAACTCCGAAACTCCGAAACTCCAAAACTCCAAAACTCCGAAACTCCGAAACTCCAAAACTCCAAAACTCCAAAACTCCAAAACTCCGAAACTCCAAAACTCCGAAACTCCAAAACTCCAAAACTCCAAAACTCCAAAACTCCGAAACTCCAAAACTCCGAAACTCCAAAACTCCAAAACTCCAAAACTCCAAAACTCCAAAACTCCGAAACTCCGAAACTCCAAAACTCCAAAACTCCGAAACTCCAAAACTCCAAAACTCCGAAACTCCGAAACTCCAAAACTCCAAAACTCCGAAACTCCAAAACTCCAAAACTCCAAAACTGCAAAACTCCAAAACTGCAAAACTCCGAAACTCCAAAACTCCAAAACTCCAAAACTCCAAAACTCCGAAACTCCGAAACTCCAAAACTCCAAAACTCCGAAACTCCAAAACTCCAAAACTCCAAAACTCCGAAACTCCAAAACTCCAAAACTCCAAAACTCCGAAACTCCAAAACTCCAAAACTCCAAAACTCCAAAACTCTAGAACTCCGAAACTCCAAAACTCCAAAACTCCAAAACTCCGAAACTCCAAAACTCCGAAACTCCAAAACTCCAAAACTCCAAAACTCCAAAACTCCGAAACTCCAAAACTCCGAAACTCCAAAACTCCAAAACTCCAAAACTCCAAAACTCCAAAACTGCAAAACTCCAAAACTCCAAAACTCTAGAACTCCGAAACTCCAAAACTCTAGAACTCCGAAACTCCAAAACTCCAAAACTCCAAAACTCCGAAACTCCAAAACTCCGAAACTCCAAAACTCCAAAACTCCAAAACTCCGAAACTCCAAAACTCCGAAACTCCAAAACTCCAAAACTCCAAAACTCCAAAACTCCAAAACTGCAAAACTCCAAAACTCCAAAACTCCAAAACTCCGAAACTCCGAAACTCCGAAACTCCAAAACTCCAAAACTCCGAAACTCCGAAACTCCAAAACTCCAAAACTCCGAAACTCCGAAACTCCGAAACTCCGAAACTCCAAAACTCCAAAACTCCAAAACTCCAAAACTCCGAAACTCCGAAACTCCAAAACTCCAAAACTCTAGAACTCCGAAACTCCAAAACTCCAAAACTCCAAAACTCCAAAACTCCGAAACTCCAAAACTCCAAAACTCCGAAACTCCAAAACTCCGAAACTCCAAACTCCAAAACTCCAAAACTCCGAAACTCCAAAACTCCGAAACTCCAAAACTCCAAAACTCCAAAACTCCAAAACTCCAAAACTGCAAAACTCCAAAACTCCAAAACTCCAAAACTCCGAAACTCCGAAACTCCGAAACTCCAAAACTCCAAAACTCCGAAACTCCGAAACTCCAAAACTCCAAAACTCCGAAACTCCGAAACTCCGAAACTCCGAAACTCCAAAACTCCAAAACTCCAAAACTCCAAAACTCCGGAACTCCGAAACTCCAAAACTCCAAAACTCTAGAACTCCGAAACTCCAAAACTCCGAAACTCCAAAACTCCAAAACTCCAAAACTCCGAAACTCCGAAACTCCAAAACTCCAAAACTCTAGAACTCCGAAACTCCAAAACTCTAGAACTCCAAAACTCCGAAACTCCAAAACTCCGAAACTCCAAAACTCCAAAACTCCAAAACTCCAAAACTCCGAAACTCCAAAACTCCGAAACTCCAAAACTCCAAAACTCCAAAACTCCAAAACTCCAAAACTGCAAAACTCCAAAACTCCAAAACTCCAAAACTCCGAAACTCCGAAACTCCGAAACTCCAAAACTCCAAAACTCCAAAACTCCGAAACTCCAAAACTCCAAAACTCCGAAACTCCAAAACTCCAAAACTCCAAAACTCCGAAACTCCAAAACTCCAAAACTCCAAAACTCCAAAACTCCAAAACTCCAAAACTCCGAAACTCCAAAACTCCAAAACTCCAAAACTCCAAAACTCCAAAACTCCGAAACTCCAAAACTCCGAAACTCCGAAACTCCGAAACTCCAAAACTCCGAAACTCCGAAACTCCGAAACTCCGAAACTCCAAAACTCCGAAACTCCAAAACTCCGAAACTCCGAAACTCCGAAACTCCGAAACTCCAAAACTCCAAAACTCCGAAACTCCAAAACTCCGAAACTCCAAAACTCCAAAACTCCAAAACTCCAAAACTCCAAAACACCGAAACTCCGAAACTCCGAAACTCCGAAACTCCGAAACTCCAAAACTCCAAAACTCCAAAGCTCCAAAACTCCGAAACTCCGAAACTCCAAAACTCCAAAACTCCGAAACTCCGAAACTCCAAAACTCCAAAACTCCAAAACTCCAAAACTCCGAAACTCCAAAACTCCGAAACTCCAAAACTCCAAAACTCCAAAACTCCAAAACTCCGAAACTCCAAAACTCCGAAACTCCAAAACTCCAAAACTCCAAAACTCCAAAACTCCAAAACTCCGAAACTCCGAAACTCCAAAACTCCAAAACTCCGAAACTCCAAAACTCCAAAACTCCGAAACTCCGAAACTCCAAAACTCCAAAACTCCGAAACTCCAAAACTCCAAAACTCCAAAACTGCAAAACTCCAAAACTGCAAAACTCCGAAACTCCAAAACTCCAAAACTCCAAAACTCCGAAACTCCGAAACTCCAAAACTCCAAAACTCCGAAACTCCAAAACTCCAAAACTCCAAAACTCCGAAACTCCAAAACTCCAAAACTCCAAAACTCCGAAACTCCAAAACTCCAAAACTCCAAAACTCCAAAACTCTAGAACTCCGAAACTCCAAAACTCCAAAACTCCGAAACTCCAAAACTCCAAAACTCCAAAACTCCGAAACTCCAAAACTCCGAAACTCCAAAACTCCAAAACTCCAAAACTCCAAAACTCCGAAACTCCAAAACTCCGAAACTCCAAAACTCCAAAACTCCAAAACTCCAAAACTCCAAAACTGCAAAACTCCAAAACTCCAAAACTCCAAAACTCCGAAACTCCGAAACTCCGAAACTCCGAAACTCCAAAACTCCAAAACTCCGAAACTCCGAAACTCCAAAACTCCAAAACTCCGAAACTCCGAAACTCCGAAACTCCGAAACTCCAAAACTCCAAAACTCCAAAACTCCAAAACTCCGAAACTCCGAAACTCCAAAACTCCAAAACTCTAGAACTCCGAAACTCCAAAACTCCAAAACTCCAAAACTCCGAAACTCCAAAACTCCGAAACTCCAAAACTCCAAAACTCCAAAACTCCGAAACTCCAAAACTCCGAAACTCCAAAACTCCAAAACTCCAAAACTCCAAAACTCCAAAACTCCAAAACTGCAAAACTCCAAAACTCCAAAACTCCGAAACTCCGAAACTCCGAAACTCCAAAACTCCAAAACTCCGAAACTCCGAAACTCCAAAACTCCAAAACTCTAGAACTCCGAAACTCCAAAACTCCAAAACTCCGAAACTCCAAAACTCCGAAACTCCAAAACTCCCAAACTCCAAAACTCCAAAACTCCAAAACTCCAAAACTCCAAAACTCCAAAACTCCAAAACTCCAAAACTCCAAAACTCCGAAACTCCGAAACTCCAAAACTCCGAAACTCCAAAACTCCGAAACTCCAAAACTCCAAAACTCCAAAGCTCCAAAACTCCAAAACTGCAAAACTGCAAAACTTCAAAACTCCAAAACTCCGAAACTCCGAAACTCCAAAACTCCAAAACTCCGAAACTCCGAAACTCCAAAACTCCGAAACTCCGAAACTCCAAAACTCCAAAACTCCAAAACTCCAAAACTCCGAAACTCCAAAACTCCAAAACTCCAAAACTCCAAAACTCCAAAACTCCAAAACTCCAAAACTCCAAAACTCCAAAACTCCAAAACTCCAAAACTGCAAAACTCCAAAACTCCGAAACTCCAAAACACCAAAACTCCGAAACTCCGAAACTCCGAAACTCCAAAACTCCGAAACTCCGAAACTCCGAAACTCCAAAACTCCGAAACTCCAAAACTCCGAAACTCCGAAACTCCAAAACTCCAAAACTCCAAAACTCCGAAACTCCGAAACTCCAAAACTCCAAAACTCTAGAACTCCGAAACTCCAAAACTCTAGAACTCCGAAACTCCAAAACTCCAAAACTCCAAAACTCCAAAACTCCGAAACTCCGAAACTCCAAAACTCCAAAACTCTAGAACTCCGAAACTCCAAAACTCCAAAACTCCAAAACTCCGAAACTCCAAAACTCCGAAACTCCAAAACTCCAAAACTCCGAAACTCCAAAACTCCGAAACTCCAAAACTCCAAAACTCCAAAACTCCAAAACTCCAAAACTCCAAAACTCCAAAACTGCAAAACTCCAAAACTCCAAAACTCCAAAACTCCGAAACTCCGAAACTCCGAAACTCCAAAACTCCAAAACTCCAAAACTCCGAAACTCCAAAACTCCAAAACTCCAAAACTCCAAAACTCTAGAACTCCGAAACTCCAAAACTCCGAAACTCCAAAACTCCGAAACTCCAAAACTCCAAAACTCCAAAACTCCAAAACTCCAAAACTCCAAAACTCCAAAACTCCAAAACTCCAAAACTCCAAAACACCGAAACTCCGAAACTCCGAAACTCCGAAACTCCAAAACTCCAAAACTCCAAAGCTCCAAAACTCCGAAACTCCGAAACTCCAAAACTCCAAAACTCCGAAACTCCGAAACTCCAAAACTCCAAAACTCCAAAACTCCAAAACTCCGAAACTCCAAAACTCCGAAACTCCAAAACTCCAAAACTCCAAAACTCCAAAACTCCGAAACTCCAAAACTCCGAAACTCCAAAACTCCAAAACTCCAAAACTCCAAAACTCCAAAACTCCGAAACTCCGAAACTCCAAAACTCCAAAACTCCGAAACTCCAAAACTCCAAAACTCCGAAACTCCGAAACTCCAAAACTCCAAAACTCCGAAACTCCAAAACTCCAAAACTCCAAAACTGCAAAACTCCAAAACTGCAAAACTCCGAAACTCCAAAACTCCAAAACTCCAAAACTCCAAAACTCCGAAACTCTGAAACTCCAAAACTCCAAAACTCCGAAACTCCAAAACTCCAAAACTCCAAAACTCCGAAACTCCAAGACTCCAAAACTCCAAAACTCCGAAACTCCAAAACTCCAAAACTCCAAAACTCCAAAACTCTAGAACTCCGAAACTCCAAAACTCCAAAACTCCAAAACTCCGAAACTCCAAAACTCCGAAACTCCAAAACTCCAAAACTCCAAAACTCCAAAACTCCGAAACTCCGAAACTCCGAAACTCCAAAACTCCAAAACTCCAAAACTCCAAAACTCCAAAACTGCAAAACTCCAAAACTCCAAAACTCTAGAACTCCGAAACTCCAAAACTCTAGAACTCCGAAACTCCAAAACTCCAAAACTCCAAAACTCCGAAACTCCAAAACTCCGAAACTCCAAAACTCCAAAACTCCAAAACTCCAAAACTCCGAAACTCCAAAACTCCGAAACTCCAAAACTCCAAAACTCCAAAACTCCAAAACTCCAAAACTGCAAAACTCCAAAACTCCAAAACTCCAAAACTCCGAAACTCCGAAACTCCGAAACTCCAAAACTCCAAAACTCCGAAACTCCGAAACTCCAAAACTCCAAAACTCCGAAACTCCGAAACTCCGAAACTCCGAAACTCCAAAACTCCAAAACTCCAAAACTCCAAAACTCCGAAACTCCGAAACTCCAAAACTCCAAAACTCTAGAACTCCGAAACTCCAAAACTCCAAAACTCCAAAACTCCAAAACTCCGAAACTCCAAAACTCCAAAACTCCGAAACTCCGAAACTCCAAAACTCCGAAACTCCAAAACTCCAAACTCCAAAACTCCAAAACTCCGAAACTCCAAAACTCCGAAACTCCAAAACTCCAAAACTCCAAAACTCCAAAACTCCAAAACTGCAAAACTCCAAAACTCCAAAACTCCAAAACTCCGAAACTCCGAAACTCCGAAACTCCAAAACTCCAAAACTCCGAAACTCCGAAACTCCAAAACTCCAAAACTCCGAAACTCCGAAACTCCGAAACTCCGAAACTCCAAAACTCCAAAACTCCAAAACTCCAAAACTCCGGAACTCCGAAACTCCAAAACTCCAAAACTCTAGAACTCCGAAACTCCAAAACTCCAAAACTCCAAAACTCCGAAACTCCAAAACTCCGAAACTCCAAAACTCCAAAACTCCAAAACTCCAAAACTCCGAAACTCCAAAACTCCGAAACTCCAAAACTCCAAAACTCCAAAACTCCAAAACTCCAAAACTGCAAAACTCCAAAACTCCAAAACTCCAAAACTCCGAAACTCCGAAACTCCGAAACTCCAAAACTCCAAAACTCCGAAACTCCGAAACTCCAAAACTCCAAAACTCCGAAACTCCAAAACTCCAAAACTCCAAAACTCCGAAACTCCAAAACTCCAAAACTCCAAAACTCCAAAACTCCAAAACTCCGAAACTCCAAAACTCCGAAACTCCAAAACTCCAAAACTCCAAAACTCCAAAACTCCGAAACTCCAAAACTCCAAAACTCCAAAACTCCAAAACTCCAAAACTCCAAAACTCCAAAACTGCAAAACTCCAAAACTCCGAAACTCCAAAACTCCAAAACTCCGAAACTCCGAAACTCCGAAACTCCAAAACTCCGAAACTCCGAAACTCCGAAACTCCAAAACTCCGAAACTCCAAAACTCCGAAACTCCGAAACTCCGAAACTCCAAAACTCCAAAACTCCAAAACTCCGAAACTCCGAAACTCCAAAACTCCAAAACTCTAGAACTCCGAAACTCCAAAACTCTAGAACTCCAAAACTCCGAAACTCCAAAACTCCGAAACTCCAAAACTCCAAAACTCCAAAACTCCAAAACTCCGAAACTCCAAAACTCCGAAACTCCAAAACTCCAAAACTCCAAAACTCCAAAACTCCAAAACTGCAAAACTCCAAAACTCCAAAACTCCAAAACTCCGAAACTCCGAAACTCCGAAACTCCAAAACTCCAAAACTCCAAAACTCCGAAACTCCAAAACTCCAGAACTCTAGAACTCCGAAACTCCAAAACTCCGAAACTCCAAAACTCCGAAACTCCAAAACTCCAAAACTCCAAAACTCCAAAACTCCAAAACTCCAAAACTCCAAAACTCCAAAGCTCCAAAACTCCAAAACTCCAAAACTCCGAAACTCCAAAACTCCAAAACTCCAAAACTCCAAAACTCCGAAACTCCAAAACTCCGAAACTCCAAAACTCCAAAACTCCAAAACTCCGAAACTCCGAAACTCCGAAACTCCAAAACTCCAAAACTCCGAAACTCCAAAACTCCAAAACTCCAAAACTCCAAAACTCCGAAACTCCAAAACTCCGAAACTCCAAAACTCCAAAACTCCAAAACTCCAAAACTCCAAAACTGCAAAACTCCAAAACTCCAAAACTCCAAAACTCCGAAACTCCGAAACTCCGAAACTCCAAAACTCCAAAACTCCGAAACTCCGAAACTCCAAAACTCCAAAACTCCGAAACTCCGAAACTCCGAAACTCCGAAACTCCAAAACTCCAAAACTCCAAAACTCCAAAACTCCGAAACTCCGAAACTCCAAAACTCCAAAACTCTAGAACTCCGAAACTCCAAAACTCCAAAACTCCAAAACTCCAAAACTCCGAAACTCCAAAACTCCAAAACTCCGAAACTCCAAAACTCCGAAACTCCAAAACTCCAAACTCCAAAACTCCAAAACTCCGAAACTCCAAAACTCCGAAACTCCAAAACTCCAAAACTCCAAAACTCCAAAACTCCAAAACTGCAAAACTCCAAAACTCCAAAACTCCAAAACTCCGAAACTCCGAAACTCCGAAACTCCAAAACTCCAAAACTCCGAAACTCCGAAACTCCAAAACTCCAAAACTCCGAAACTCCGAAACTCCGAAACTCCGAAACTCCAAAACTCCAAAACTCCAAAACTCCAAAACTCCGGAACTCCGAAACTCCAAAACTCCAAAACTCTAGAACTCCGAAACTCCAAAACTCCAAAACTCCAAAACTCCGAAACTCCAAAACTCCGAAACTCCAAAACTCCAAAACTCCAAAACTCCAAAACTCCGAAACTCCAAAACTCCGAAACTCCAAAACTCCAAAACTCCAAAACTCCAAAACTCCAAAACTGCAAAACTCCAAAACTCCAAAACTCCAAAACTCCGAAACTCCGAAACTCCGAAACTCCAAAACTCCAAAACTCCGAAACTCCGAAACTCCAAAACTCCAAAACTCCGAAACTCCAAAACTCCAAAACTCCAAAACTCCGAAACTCCAAAACTCCAAAACTCCAAAACTCCAAAACTCCAAAACTCCGAAACTCCAAAACTCCGAAACTCCAAAACTCCAAAACTCCAAAACTCCAAAACTCCGAAACTCCAAAACTCCAAAACTCCAAAACTCCAAAACTCCAAAACTCCAAAACTCCAAAACTGCAAAACTCCAAAACTCCGAAACTCCAAAACTCCAAAACTCCGAAACTCCGAAACTCCGAAACTCCAAAACTCCGAAACTCCGAAACTCCGAAACTCCAAAACTCCGAAACTCCAAAACTCCGAAACTCCGAAACTCCGAAACTCCAAAACTCCAAAACTCCAAAACTCCGAAACTCCGAAACTCCAAAACTCCAAAACTCTAGAACTCCGAAACTCCAAAACTCTAGAACTCCAAAACTCCGAAACTCCAAAACTCCGAAACTCCAAAACTCCAAAACTCCAAAACTCCAAAACTCCGAAACTCCAAAACTCCGAAACTCCAAAACTCCAAAACTCCAAAACTCCAAAACTCCAAAACTGCAAAACTCCAAAACTCCAAAACTCCAAAACTCCGAAACTCCGAAACTCCGAAACTCCAAAACTCCAAAACTCCAAAACTCCGAAACTCCAAAACTCCAGAACTCTAGAACTCCGAAACTCCAAAACTCCGAAACTCCAAAACTCCGAAACTCCAAAACTCCAAAACTCCAAAACTCCAAAACTCCAAAACTCCAAAACTCCAAAACTCCAAAGCTCCAAAACTCCAAAACTCCAAAACTCCGAAACTCCAAAACTCCAAAACTCCAAAACTCCAAAACTCCGAAACTCCAAAACTCCGAAACTCCAAAACTCCAAAACTCCAAAACTCCGAAACTCCGAAACTCCGAAACTCCAAAACTCCAAAACTCCGAAACTCCGAAACTCCAAAACTCCAAAACTCCGAAACTCCAAAACTCCAAAACTCCGAAACTCCAAAACTCCGAAACTCCAAAACTCCAAAACTCCAAAACTCCAAAACTCCAAAACTGCAAAACTCCAAAACTCCAAAACTCCAAAACTCCGAAACTCCGAAACTCCAAAACTCCAAAACTCCGAAACTCCGAAACTCCAAAACTCCGAAACTCCGAAACTCCAAAACTCCAAAACTCCAAAACTCCAAAACTCCGAAACTCCAAAACTCCAAAACTCCAAAACTCCGAAACTCCAAAACTCCAAAACTCCAAAACTCCAAAACTCCAAAACTCCGAAACTCCAAAACTCCAAAACTCCAAAACTCCAAAACTCCAAAACTCCGAAACTCCAAAACTCCGAAACTCCGAAACTCCAAAACTCCAAAACTCCAAAACTCCGAAACTCCGAAACTCCAAAACTCCAAAACTCTAGAACTCCGAAACTCCAAAACTCTAGAACTCCGAAACTCCAAAACTCCAAAACTCCAAAACTCCAAAACTCCGAAACTCCGAAACTCCAAAACTCCAAAACTCTAGAACTCCGAAACTCCAAAACTCCAAAACTCCAAAACTCCGAAACTCCAAAACTCCGAAACTCCAAAACTCCAAAACTCCGAAACTCCAAAACTCCGAAACTCCAAAACTCCAAAACTCCAAAACTCCAAAACTCCAAAACTCCAAAACTGCAAAACTCCAAAACTCCAAAACTCCAAAACTCCGAAACTCCGAAACTCCGAAACTCCAAAACTCCAAAACTCCAAAACTCCGAAACTCCAAAACTCCAAAACTCCAAAACTCCAAAACTCTAGAACTCCGAAACTCCAAAACTCCGAAACTCCAAAACTCCGAAACTCCAAAACTCCAAAACTCCAAAACTCCAAAACTCCAAAACTCCAAAACTCCAAAACTCCAAAACTCCAAAACTCCAAAACACCGAAACTCCGAAACTCCGAAACTCCGAAACTCCGAAACTCCAAAACTCCAAAACTCCAAAGCTCCAAAACTCCGAAACTCCGAAACTCCAAAACTCCAAAACTCCGAAACTCCGAAACTCCAAAACTCCAAAACTCCAAAACTCCAAAACTCCGAAACTCCAAAACTCCGAAACTCCAAAACTCCAAAACTCCAAAACTCCGAAACTCCAAAACTCCGAAACTCCAAAACTCCAAAACTCCAAAACTCCGAAACTCCGAAACTCCAAAACTCCAAAACTCCGAAACTCCAAAACTCCAAAACTCCGAAACTCCGAAACTCCAAAACTCCAAAACTCCGAAACTCCAAAACTCCAAAACTCCAAAACTGCAAAACTCCAAAACTGCAAAACTCCGAAACTCCAAAACTCCAAAACTCCAAAACTCCAAAACTCCGAAACTCCGAAACTCCAAAACTCCAAAACTCCGAAACTCCAAAACTCCAAAACTCCAAAACTCCGAAACTCCAAAACTCCAAAACTCCAAAACTCCGAAACTCCAAAACTCCAAAACTCCAAAACTCCGAAACTCCAAAACTCCAAAACTCCAAAACTCCAAAACTCCGAAACTCCGAAACTCCGAAACTCCAAAACTCCGAAACTCCAAAACTCCGAAACTCCGAAACTCCGAAACTCCAAAACTCCAAAACTCCAAAACTCCGAAACTCCGAAACTCCAAAACTCCAAAACTCTAGAACTCCGAAACTCCAAAACTCTAGAACTCCAAAACTCCGAAACTCCGAAACTCCGAAACTCCGAAACTCCAAAACTCCAAAACTCCGAAACTCCGAAACTCCGAAACTCCAAAACTCCGAAACTCCGAAACTCCGAAACTCCAAAACTCCGAAACTCCAAAACTCCGAAACTCCGAAACTCCGAAACTCCAAAACTCCAAAACTCCAAAACTCCGAAACTCCGAAACTCCAAAACTCCAAAACTCTAGAACTCCGAAACTCCAAAACTCTAGAACTCCAAAACTCCGAAACTCCAAAACTCCTAAACTCCAAAACTCCAAAACTCCAAAACTCCAAAACTCCGAAACTCCAAAACTCCGAAACTCCAAAACTCCAAAACTCCAAAACTCCAAAACTCCAAAACTGCAAAACTCCAAAACTCCAAAACTCCAAAACTCCAAAACTCCAAAACTCCGAAACTCCGAAACTCCGAAACTCCAAAACTCCAAAACTCCAAAACTCCGAAACTCCAAAACTCCAAAACTCCAAAACTCCAAAACTCTAGAACTCCGAAACTCCAAAACTCCGAAACTCCAAAACTCCGAAACTCCAAAACTCCAAAACTCCAAAACTCCAAAACTCCAAAACTCCAAAACTCCAAAACTCCAAAACTCCAAAACACCGAAACTCCGAAACTCCGAAACTCCGAAACTCCGAAACTCCAAAACTCCAAAACTCCAAAGCTCCAAAACTCCGAAACTCCGAAACTCCAAAACTCCAAAACTCCGAAACTCCGAAACTCCAAAACTCCGAAACTCCAAAACTCCAAAACTCCAAAACTCCAAAACTCTAGAACTCCGAAACTCCAAAACTCCGAAACTCCGAAACTCCAAAACTCCAAAACTCCAAAACTCCAAAACTCCAAAACTCCAAAACTCCAAAACTCCAAAACTCCAAAACACCGAAACTCCGAAACTCCGAAACTCCGAAACTCCGAAACTCCAAAACTCCAAAACTCCAAAGCTCCAAAACTCCGAAACTCCGAAACTCCAAAACTCCAAAACTCCGAAACTCCGAAACTCCAAAACTCCAAAACTCCAAAACTCCAAAACTCCGAAACTCCAAAACTCCGAAACTCCAAAACTCCAAAACTCCAAAACTCCAAAACTCCGAAACTCCAAAACTCCGAAACTCCAAAACTCCAAAACTCCAAAACTCCAAAACTCCAAAACTCCGAAACTCCGAAACTCCAAAACTCCAAAACTCCGAAACTCCAAAACTCCAAAACTCCGAAACTCCGAAACTCCAAAACTCCAAAACTCCGAAACTCCAAAACTCCAAAACTGCAAAACTCCAAAACTGCAAAACTCCGAAACTCCAAAACTCCAAAACTCCGAAACTCCAAAACTCCGAAACTCCAAAACTCCAAAACTCCAAAACTCCAAAACTCCAAAACTGCAAAACTCCAAAACTCCAAAACTCCAAAACTCCGAAACTCCGAAACTCCAAAACTCCAAAACTCCGAAACTCCGAAACTCCAAAACTCCGAAACTCCGAAACTCCAAAACTCCAAAACTCCAAAACTCCAATACTCCGAAACTCCAAAACTCCAAAACTCCAAAACTCCGAAACTCCAAAACTCCAAAACTCCAAAACTCCAAAACTCCAAAACTCCAAAACTCCGAAACTCCAAAACTCCAAAACTCCAAAACTCCAAAACTCCAAAACTCCGAAACTCCAAAACTCCGAAACTCCGAAACTCCAAAACTCCAAAACTCCAAAACTCCGAAACTCCGAAACTCCAAAACTCCAAAACTCTAGAACTCCGAAACTCCAAAACTCTAGAACTCCGAAACTCCAAAACTCCAAAACTCCAAAACTCCAAAACTCCGAAACTCCGAAACTCCAAAACTCCAAAACTCTAGAACTCCGAAACTCCAAAACTCCAAAACTCCGAAACTCCAAAACTCCGAAACTCCAAAACTCCAAAACTCCGAAACTCCAAAACTCCGAAACTCCAAAACTCCAAAACTCCAAAACTCCAAAACTCCAAAACTCCAAAACTCCAAAACTGCAAAACTCCAAAACTGCAAAACTCCAAAACTCCGAAACTCCGAAACTCCGAAACTCCAAAACTCCAAAACTCCAAAACTCCGAAACTCCAAAACTCCAAAACTCCAAAACTCCAAAACTCTAGAACTCCGAAACTCCAAAACTCCGAAACTCCAAAACTCCGAAACTCCAAAACTCCAAAACTCCAAAACTCCAAAACTCCAAAACTCCAAAACTCCAAAACTCCAAAACTCCAAAACACCGAAACTCCGAAACTCCGAAACTCCGAAACTCCGAAACTCCAAAACTCCAAAACTCCAAAGCTCCAAAACTCCGAAACTCCGAAACTCCAAAACTCCAAAACTCCGAAACTCCGAAACTCCAAAACTCCAAAACTCCAAAACTCCAAAACTCCGAAACTCCAAAACTCCGAAACTCCAAAACTCCAAAACTCCAAAACTCCAAAACTCTAGAACTCCGAAACTCCAAAACTCCGAAACTCCAAAACTCCGAAACTCCAAAACTCCAAAACTCCAAAACTCCAAAACTCCAAAACTCCAAAACTCCAAAACTCCAAAACTCCAAAACTCCAAAACACCGAAACTCCGAAACTCCGAAACTCCGAAACTCCGAAACTCCAAAACTCCAAAACTCCAAAGCTCCAAAACTCCGAAACTCCGAAACTCCAAAACTCCAAAACTCCGAAACTCCGAAACTCCAAAACTCCAAAACTCCAAAACTCCAAAACTCCGAAACTCCAAAACTCCGAAACTCCAAAACTCCAAAACTCCAAAACTCCAAAACTCCGAAACTCCAAAACTCCGAAACTCCAAAACTCCAAAACTCCAAAACTCCGAAACTCCGAAACTCCAAAACTCCAAAACTCCGAAACTCCGAAACTCCAAAACTCCGAAACTCCGAAACTCCAAAACTCCAAAACTCCAAAACTCCAATACTCCGAAACTCCAAAACTCCAAAACTCCAAAACTCCGAAACTCCAAAACTCCAAAACTCCAAAACTCCAAAACTCCAAAACTCCAAAACTCCGAAACTCCAAAACTCCAAAACTCCAAAACTCCAAAACTCCAAAACTCCGAAACTCCGAAACTCCGAAACTCCGAAACTCCGAAACTCCAAAACTCCAAAACTCCAAAGCTCCAAAACTCCGAAACTCCGAAACTCCAAAACTCCAAAACTCCGAAACTCCGAAACTCCAAAACTCCAAAACTCCAAAACTCCAAAACTCCGAAACTCCAAAACTCCGAAACTCCAAAACTCCAAAACTCCAAAACTCCAAAACTCCGAAACTCCAAAACTCCGAAACTCCAAAACTCCAAAACTCCAAAACTCCAAAACTCCAAAACTCCGAAACTCCGAAACTCCAAAACTCCAAAACTCCGAAACTCCAAAACTCCAAAACTCCGAAACTCCGAAACTCCAAAACTCCAAAACTCCGAAACTCCAAAACTCCAAAACTCCAAAACTGCAAAACTCCAAAACTGCAAAACTCCGAAACTCCAAAACTCCAAAACTCCGAAACTCCAAAACTCCGAAACTCCAAAACTCCAAAACTCCAAAACTCCAAAACTCCAAAACTGCAAAACTCCAAAACTCCAAAACTCCAAAACTCCGAAACTCCGAAACTCCAAAACTCCAAAACTCCGAAACTCCGAAACTCCAAAACTCCGAAACTCCGAAACTCCAAAACTCCAAAACTCCAAAACTCCAATACTCCGAAACTCCAAAACTCCAAAACTCCAAAACTCCGAAACTCCAAAACTCCAAAACTCCAAAACTCCAAAACTCCAAAACTCCAAAACTCCGAAACTCCAAAACTCCAAAACTCCAAAACTCCAAAACTCCAAAACTCCGAAACTCCAAAACTCCGAAACTCCGAAACTCCAAAACTCCAAAACTCCAAAACTCCGAAACTCCGAAACTCCAAAACTCCAAAACTCTAGAACTCCGAAACTCCAAAACTCTAGAACTCCGAAACTCCAAAACTCCAAAACTCCAAAACTCCAAAACTCCGAAACTCCGAAACTCCAAAACTCCAAAACTCTAGAACTCCGAAACTCCAAAACTCCAAAACTCCGAAACTCCAAAACTCCGAAACTCCAAAACTCCAAAACTCCGAAACTCCAAAACTCCGAAACTCCAAAACTCCAAAACTCCAAAACTCCAAAACTCCAAAACTCCAAAACTCCAAAACTGCAAAACTCCAAAACTGCAAAACTCCAAAACTCCGAAACTCCGAAACTCCGAAACTCCAAAACTCCAAAACTCCAAAACTCCGAAACTCCAAAACTCCAAAACTCCAAAACTCCAAAACTCTAGAACTCCGAAACTCCAAAACTCCGAAACTCCAAAACTCCGAAACTCCAAAACTCCAAAACTCCAAAACTCCAAAACTCCAAAACTCCAAAACTCCAAAACTCCAAAACTCCAAAACACCGAAACTCCGAAACTCCGAAACTCCGAAACTCCGAAACTCCAAAACTCCAAAACTCCAAAGCTCCAAAACTCCGAAACTCCGAAACTCCAAAACTCCAAAACTCCGAAACTCCGAAACTCCAAAACTCCAAAACTCCAAAACTCCAAAACTCCGAAACTCCAAAACTCCGAAACTCCAAAACTCCAAAACTCCAAAACTCCAAAACTCTAGAACTCCGAAACTCCAAAACTCCGAAACTCCAAAACTCCGAAACTCCAAAACTCCAAAACTCCAAAACTCCAAAACTCCAAAACTCCAAAACTCCAAAACTCCAAAACTCCAAAACACCGAAACTCCGAAACTCCGAAACTCCGAAACTCCGAAACTCCAAAACTCCAAAACTCCAAAGCTCCAAAACTCCGAAACTCCGAAACTCCAAAACTCCAAAACTCCGAAACTCCGAAACTCCAAAACTCCAAAACTCCAAAACTCCAAAACTCCGAAACTCCAAAACTCCGAAACTCCAAAACTCCAAAACTCCAAAACTCCAAAACTCCGAAACTCCAAAACTCCGAAACTCCAAAACTCCAAAACTCCAAAACTCCAAAACTCCGAAACTCCGAAACTCCAAAACTCCAAAACTCCGAAACTCCAAAACTCCAAAACTCCGAAACTCCGAAACTCCAAAACTCCAAAACTCCGAAACTCCAAAATTCCAAAACTCCAAAACTGCAAAACTCCAAAACTGCAAAACTCCGAAACTCCAAAACTCCAAAACTCCAAAACTCCAAAACTCCGAAACTCCGAAACTCCAAAACTCCAAAACTCCGAAACTCCAAAACTCCAAAACTCCAAAACTCCGAAACTCCAAAACTCCAAAACTCCAAAACTCCGAAACTCCAAAACTCCAAAACTCCAAAACTCCAAAACTCTAGAACTCCGAAACTCCAAAACTCCAAAACTCCAAAACTCCGAAACTCCAAAACTCCGAAACTCCAAAACTCCAAAACTCCAAAACTCCAAAACTCCGAAACTCCAAAACTCCGAAACTCCAAAACTCCAAAACTCCAAAACTCCAAAACTCCAAAACTGCAAAACTCCAAAACTCCAAAACTCTAGAACTCCGAAACTCCAAAACTCTAGAACTCCGAAACTCCAAAACTCCAAAACTCCAAAACTCCGAAACTCCAAAACTCCGAAACTCCAAAACTCCAAAACTCCAAAACTCCAAAACTCCGAAACTCCAAAACTCCGAAACTCCAAAACTCCAAAACTCCAAAACTCCAAAACTCCAAAACTGCAAAACTCCAAAACTCCAAAACTCCAAAACTCCGAAACTCCGAAACTCCGAAACTCCAAAACTCCAAAACTCCGAAACTCCGAAACTCCAAAACTCCAAAACTCCGAAACTCCGAAACTCCGAAACTCCGAAACTCCAAAACTCCAAAACTCCAAAACTCCAAAACTCCGAAACTCCGAAACTCCAAAACTCCAAAACTCTAGAACTCCGAAACTCCAAAACTCCAAAACTCCAAAACTCCAAAACTCCGAAACTCCAAAACTCCAAAACTCCGAAACTCCAAAACTCCGAAACTCCAAAACTCCAAACTCCAAAACTCCAAAACTCCGAAACTCCAAAACTCCGAAACTCCAAAACTCCAAAACTCCAAAACTCCAAAACTCCAAAACTGCAAAACTCCAAAACTCCAAAACTCCAAAACTCCGAAACTCCGAAACTCCGAAACTCCGAAACTCCAAAACTCCAAAACTCCAAAACTCCAAAACTCCGGAACTCCGAAACTCCAAAACTCCAAAACTCTAGAACTCCGAAACTCCAAAACTCCAAAACTCCAAAACTCCGAAACTCCAAAACTCCGAAACTCCAAAACTCCAAAACTCCAAAACTCCAAAACTCCGAAACTCCAAAACTCCGAAACTCCAAAACTCCAAAACTCCGAAACTCCGAAACTCCAAAACTCCAAAACTCCGAAACTCCAAAACTCCAAAACTCCAAAACTCCGAAACTCCAAAACTCCAAAACTCCAAAACTCCAAAACTCCAAAACTCCGAAACTCCAAAACTCCGAAACTCCAAAACTCCAAAACTCCAAAACTCCAAAACTCCGAAACTCCAAAACTCCAAAACTCCAAAACTCCAAAACTCCAAAACTCCAAAACTGCAAAACTCCAAAACTCCGAAACTCCAAAACTCCAAAACTCCGAAACTCCGAAACTCCGAAACTCCAAAACTCCGAAACTCCGAAACTCCGAAACTCCAAAACTCCGAAACTCCAAAACTCCGAAACTCCGAAACTCCGAAACTCCAAAACTCCAAAACTCCAAAACTCCGAAACTCCGAAACTCCAAAACTCCAAAACTCTAGAACTCCGAAACTCCAAAACTCTAGAACTCCAAAACTCCGAAACTCCAAAACTCCGAAACTCCAAAACTCCAAAACTCCAAAACTCCGAAACTCCAAAACTCCGAAACTCCAAAACTCCAAAACTCCAAAACTCCAAAACTGCAAAACTCCAAAACTCCAAAACTCCAAAACTCCGAAACTCCGAAACTCCGAAACTCCAAAACTCCAAAACTCCAAAACTCCGAAACTCCAAAACTCCAAAACTCTAGAACTCCGAAACTCCAAAACTCCGAAACTCCAAAACTCCGAAACTCCAAAACTCCAAAACTCCAAAACTCCAAAACTCCAAAACTCCAAAACTCCAAAACTCCAAAACTCCAAAACTCCAAAACTCCAAAACTCCGAAACTCCAAAACTCCAAAACTCCAAAACTCCAAAACTCCGAAACTCCAAAACTCCGAAACTCCAAAACTCCAAAACTCCAAAACTCCGAAACTCCGAAACTCCGAAACTCCAAAACTCCAAAACTCCGAAACTCCGAAACTCCAAAACTCCAAAACTCCGAAACTCCAAAACTCCAAAACTCCGAAACTCCAAAACTCCGAAACTCCAAAACTCCAAAACTCCAAAACTCCAAAACTCCAAAACTGCAAAACTCCAAAACTCCAAAACTCCAAAACTCCGAAACTCCGAAACTCCAAAACTCCAAAACTCCGAAACTCCGAAACTCCAAAACTCCGAAACTCCGAAACTCCAAAACTCGAAAACTCCAAAACTCCAAAACTCCGAAACTCCAAAACTCCAAAACTCCAAAACTCCGAAACTCCAAAACTCCAAAACTCCAAAACTCCAAAACTCCAAAACTCCAAAACTCCGAAACTCCAAAACTCCAAAACTCCAAAACTCCAAAACTCCAAAACTCCGAAACTCCAAAACTCCGAAACTCCGAAACTCCAAAACTCCAAAACTCCAAAACTCCGAAACTCCGAAACTCCAAAACTCCAAAACTCTAGAACTCCGAAACTCCAAAACTCTAGAACTCCGAAACTCCAAAACTCCAAAACTCCAAAACTCCAAAACTCCAAAACTCCGAAACTCCGAAACTCCAAAACTCCAAAACTCTAGAACTCCGAAACTCCAAAACTCCAAAACTCCAAAACTCCGAAACTCCAAAACTCCGAAACTCCAAAACTCCAAAACTCCGAAACTCCAAAACTCCGAAACTCCAAAACTCCAAAACTCCAAAACTCCAAAACTCCAAAACTCCAAAACTGCAAAACTCCAAAACTCCAAAACTCCAAAACTCCGAAACTCCGAAACTCCGAAACTCCAAAACTCCAAAACTCCAAAACTCCGAAACTCCAAAACTCCAAAACTCCAAAACTCCAAAACTCTAGAACTCCGAAACTCCAAAACTCCGAAACTCCAAAACTCCGAAACTCCAAAACTCCAAAACTCCAAAACTCCAAAACTCCAAAACTCCAAAACTCCAAAACTCCAAAACACCGAAACTCCGAAACTCCGAAACTCCGAAACTCCGAAACTCCAAAACTCCAAAACTCCAAAGCTCCAAAACTCCGAAACTCCGAAACTCCAAAACTCCAAAACTCCGAAACTCCGAAACTCCGAAACTCCAAAACTCCAAAACTCCAAAACTCCAAAACTCCGAAACTCCAAAACTCCGAAACTCCAAAACTCCAAAACTCCAAAACTCCAAAACTCCGAAACTCCAAAACTCCGAAACTCCAAAACTCCAAAACTCCAAAACTCCAAAACTCCAAAACTCTAGAACTCCGAAACTCCAAAACTCTAGAACTCCGAAACTCCAAAACTCCAAAACTCCAAAACTCCAAAACTCCGAAACTCCGAAACTCCAAAACTCCAAAACTCTAGAACTCCGAAACTCCAAAACTCCAAAACTCCGAAACTCCAAAACTCCGAAACTCCAAAACTCCAAAACTCCAAAACTGCAAAACTCCAAAACTGCAAAACTCCAAAACTCCGAAACTCCGAAACTCCGAAACTCCAAAACTCCAAAACTCCAAAACTCCGAAACTCCAAAACTCCAAAACTCCAAAACTCCAAAACTCTAGAACTCCGAAACTCCAAAACTCCGAAACTCCAAAACTCCGAAACTCCAAAACTCCAAAACTCCAAAACTCCAAAACTCCAAAACTCCAAAACTCCAAAACTCCAAAACTCCAAAACACCGAAACTCCGAAACTCCGAAACTCCGAAACTCCGAAACTCCAAAACTCCAAAACTCCAAAGCTCCAAAACTCCAAAACTCCAAAACTCCAAAACTCCGAAACTCCGAAACTCCGAAACTCCAAAACTCCAAAACTCCGAAACTCCGAAACTCCGAAACTCCAAAACTCCGAAACTCCGAAACTCCGAAACTCCAAAACTCCGAAACTCCAAAACTCCGAAACTCCGAAACTCCGAAACTCCAAAACTCCAAAACTCCAAAACTCCGAAACTCCGAAACTCCAAAACTCCAAAACTGCAAAACTCCAAAACTCCGAAACTCCAAAACTCCAAAACTCCGAAACTCCGAAACTCCAAAACTCCGAAACTCCGAAACTCCGAAACTCCAAAACTCCGAAACTCCAAAACTCCGAAACTCCGAAACTCCGAAACTCCAAAACTCCAAAACTCCAAAACTCCGAAACTCCGAAACTCCAAAACTCCAAAACTCCAAAACTCCAAAACTCCGAAACTCCAAAACTCCAAAACTCCGAAACTCCAAAACTCCGAAACTCCAAAACTCCAAACTCCAAAACTCCAAAACTCCGAAACTCCAAAACTCCGAAACTCCAAAACTCCAAAACTCCAAAACTCCAAAACTCCAAAACTGCAAAACTCCAAAACTCCAAAACTCCAAAACTCCGAAACTCCGAAACTCCGAAACTCCAAAACTCCAAAACTCCGAAACTCCGAAACTCCAAAACTCCAAAACTCCGAAACTCCGAAACTCCGAAACTCCGAAACTCCAAAACTCCAAAACTCCAAAACTCCAAAACTCCGGAACTCCGAAACTCCAAAACTCCAAAACTCTAGAACTCCGAAACTCCAAAACTCCAAAACTCCAAAACTCCGAAACTCCAAAACTCCGAAACTCCAAAACTCCAAAACTCCAAAACTCCAAAACTCCGAAACTCCAAAACTCCGAAACTCCAAAACTCCAAAACTCCAAAACTCCAAATCTCCAAAACTGCAAAACTCCAAAACTCCAAAACTCCAAAACTCCGAAACTCCGAAACTCCGAAACTCCAAAACTCCAAAACTCCGAAACTCCGAAACTCCAAAACTCCAAAACTCCGAAACTCCAAAACTCCAAAACTCCAAAACTCCGAAACTCCAAAACTCCAAAACTCCAAAACTCCAAAACTCCAAAACTCCGAAACTCCAAAACTCCGAAACTCCAAAACTCCAAAACTCCAAAACTCCAAAACTCCGAAACTCCAAAACTCCAAAACTCCAAAACTCCAAAACTCCAAAACTCCAAAACTCCAAAACTGCAAAACTCCAAAACTCCGAAACTCCAAAACTCCAAAACTCCGAAACTCCGAAACTCCGAAACTCCAAAACTCCGAAACTCCGAAACTCCGAAACTCCAAAACTCCGAAACTCCAAAACTCCGAAACTCCGAAACTCCGAAACTCCAAAACTCCAAAACTCCAAAACTCCGAAACTCCGAAACTCCAAAACTCCAAAACTCTAGAACTCCGAAACTCCAAAACTCTAGAACTCCAAAACTCCGAAACTCCAAAACTCCGAAACTCCAAAACTCCAAAACTCCAAAACTCCAAAACTCCGAAACTCCAAAACTCCGAAACTCCAAAACTCCAAAACTCCAAAACTCCAAAACTCCAAAACTGCAAAACTCCAAAACTCCAAAACTCCAAAACTCCGAAACTCCGAAACTCCGAAACTCCAAAACTCCAAAACTCCAAAACTCCGAAACTCCAAAACTCCAAAACTCTAGAACTCCGAAACTCCAAAACTCCGAAACTCCAAAACTCCGAAACTCCAAAACTCCAAAACTCCAAAACTCCAAAACTCCAAAACTCCAAAACTCCAAAACTCCAAAACTCCAAAACTCCAAAACTCCAAAACTCCAAAACTCCGAAACTCCGAAACTCCGAAACTCCAAAACTCCAAAACTCCGAAACTCCGAAACTCCAAAACTCCAAAACTCCGAAACTCCAAAACTCCAAAACTCCGAAACTCCAAAACTCCGAAACTCCAAAACTCCAAAACTCCAAAACTCCAAAACTCCAAAACTGCAAAACTCCAAAACTCCAAAACTCCAAAACTCCGAAACTCCGAAACTCCAAAACTCCAAAACTCCGAAACTCCGAAACTCCAAAACTCCGAAACTCCGAAACTCCAAAACTCCAAAACTCCAAAACTCCAAAACTCCGAAACTCCAAAACTCCAAAACTCCGAAACTCCAAAACTCCGAAACTCCAAAACTCCAAACTCCAAAACTCCAAAACTCCGAAACTCCAAAACTCCGAAACTCCAAAACTCCAAAACTCCAAAACTCCAAAACTCCAAAACTGCAAAACTCCAAAACTCCAAAACTCCAAAACTCCGAAACTCCGAAACTCCGAAGCTCCAAAACTCCAAAACTCCGAAACTCCGAAACTCCAAAACTCCAAAACTCCGAAACTCCGAAACTCCGAAACTCCGAAACTCCAAAACTCCAAAACTCCAAAACTCCAAAACTCCGGAACTCCGAAACTCCAAAACTCCAAAACTCTAGAACTCCGAAACTCCAAAACTCCAAAACTCCAAAACTCCGAAACTCCAAAACTCCGAAACTCCAAAACTCCAAAACTCCAAAACTCCAAAACTCCGAAACTCCAAAACTCCGAAACTCCAAAACTCCAAAACTCCAAAACTCCAAAACTCCAAAACTGCAAAACTCCAAAACTCCAAAACTCCAAAACTCCGAAACTCCGAAACTCCGAAACTCCAAAACTCCAAAACTCCGAAACTCCGAAACTCCAAAACTCCAAAACTCCGAAACTCCAAAACTCCAAAACTCCAAAACTCCGAAACTCCAAAACTCCAAAACTCCAAAACTCCAAAACTCCAAAACTCCGAAACTCCAAAACTCCGAAACTCCAAAACTCCAAAACTCCAAAACTCCAAAACTCCGAAACTCCAAAACTCCAAAACTCCAAAACTCCAAAACTCCAAAACTCCAAAACTGCAAAACTCCAAAACTCCGAAACTCCAAAACTCCAAAACTCCGAAACTCCGAAACTCCGAAACTCCAAAACTCCGAAACTCCGAAACTCCGAAACTCCAAAACTCCGAAACTCCAAAACTCCGAAACTCCGAAACTCCGAAACTCCAAAACTCCAAAACTCCAAAACTCCGAAACTCCGAAACTCCAAAACTCCAAAACTGCAAAACTCCAAAACTCCGAAACTCCAAAACTCCAAAACTCCGAAACTCCGAAACTCCGAAACTCCAAAACTCCGAAACTCCGAAACTCCGAAACTCCAAAACTCCGAAACTCCAAAACTCCGAAACTCCGAAACTCCGAAACTCCAAAACTCCAAAACTCCAAAACTCCGAAACTCCGAAACTCCAAAACTCCAAAACTCCAAAACTCCAAAACTCCGAAACTCCAAAACTCCAAAACTCCGAAACTCCAAAACTCCGAAACTCCAAAACTCCAAACTCCAAAACTCCAAAACTCCGAAACTCCAAAACTCCGAAACTCCAAAACTCCAAAACTCCAAAACTCCAAAACTCCAAAACTGCAAAACTCCAAAACTCCAAAACTCCAAAACTCCGAAACTCCGAAACTCCGAAACTCCAAAACTCCAAAACTCCGAAACTCCGAAACTCCAAAACTCCAAAACTCCGAAACTCCGAAACTCCGAAACTCCAAAACTCCAAAACTCCAAAACTCCAAAACTCCGGAACTCCGAAACTCCAAAACTCCAAAACTCTAGAACTCCGAAACTCCAAAACTCCAAAACTCCAAAACTCCGAAACTCCAAAACTCCGAAACTCCAAAACTCCAAAACTCCAAAACTCCAAAACTCCGAAACTCCAAAACTCCGAAACTCCAAAACTCCAAAACTCCAAAACTCCAAAACTCCAAAACTGCAAAACTCCAAAACTCCAAAACTCCAAAACTCCGAAACTCCGAAACTCCGAAACTCCAAAACTCCAAAACTCCGAAACTCCGAAACTCCAAAACTCCAAAACTCCGAAACTCCAAAACTCCAAAACTCCAAAACTCCGAAACTCCAAAACTCCAAAACTCCAAAACTCCAAAACTCCAAAACTCCGAAACTCCAAAACTCCGAAACTCCAAAACTCCAAAACTCCAAAACTCCAAAACTCCGAAACTCCAAAACTCCAAAACTCCAAAACTCCAAAACTCCAAAACTCCAAAACTGCAAAACTCCAAAACTCCGAAACTCCAAAACTCCAAAACTCCGAAACTCCGAAACTCCGAAACTCCAAAACTCCGAAACTCCGAAAC